>NC_053441.1:61479577-61762405 GCF_007990345.1 Gossypium hirsutum | reverse complement strand
AATAGCGATTCATGTTTGTTATGGTCACATAAGTGCATCGCATCAATTGCGATATCCTCCTCTGCATCTATTGTTACCAACCATCCTCTGATACCAACTTCACCTTCTGATGTAATGTGAAGGTACTGCCCCTGCTGAGTGTATCCACGGTCTCCCCAATAGATAGTTGTAGGAGGGTTTAATATCCATTACCAAGAAATCCACTTCATAAGTGACTGGGCCAATCCTTAATGGTACCTCAATTCTCCCCATAACCTCCTTTTTTGTTCCATCAAATGCTCTTACTATGCTCTGGCATGCTTTTATGTGCGAACTGTCTATTGGTAATCGACTAAGAGTGGACAAAGGCAATACATTTAGTGCAGATCCATTATCAACCAAGGCCCCCGGGAGTGTGTACCCTTTGCATCGGACAGTAACATGCAGGGCTTTAGTAGAACCTCTTCCTCCGGATGGTATTTCATCATCACTGAAGAAGATAAAATTGTCAGCACCAATATTGTTGATCAGCCGATCCAGCTTGTTTACCGAAATATCGTCAGCCACATATGTTTCGTTTAGCACCTTTAATAGTGCATTCCGATGTACTTCCGAGTTTAAGAGTAAAGCTAATACAGAAATACGGGCTGGCTGTTTGTGTAGTTGCTCCACAACACTGTATTCACTGTGTTTCAAAAACTCCTTTGCCTCCTCTTCTTTTATTGGTTCATTTACCAATGGCTCAACTTCTACTGCTTTCCCTTTCCTCTGTTCTTTTCCAATTCTCTTCCCTGGACGACTCTGCTTGAGCGTCATATCTTTTTCCATTGCGCGTGTAAGAACCTGTTTCCTGATTTCTTTCTGCTTCTTTTCCCAAATGGTCACATTACACCCGTAATTCCACGGCACCATTTTGTTATCCCTATAAGAGAAATTTGATGGTTTCTGGATTACAATTTCGGTGTACCTGAGCCCTAACTCATTACCTTAGGCGTGAGATAATGACACAGGATGATTGGAGCCTTTGTTCCCAACTCTGTCGCGCATATGCTCCTCATTTCTTTCGCATCTTCGTAAAACCTCATCTCCTTGTTATCCATCATGCTTTGAACCAAAGCCTTAAATCCTTCACATTCTTGGATTTCGTGCCCTGTTTTATGGTGAAATTCACAATAATTTCCCATCTCATGCCCTTCCTCAGAATCTGAAATAACCAAACCTCTTTTCGCCATTTCTTTCCAGACCCGTTTCAATGGAGTTTTTACTTCAGCAATGTCAGTCTTGGCTTCTTCTCCCGTACCTCCGCTAACCATATTCACCCCTTTATTTGCGTGATTAGGTAACGGATTCTTTGCGTTAGGTGAGTCGTCAAGTTTGACGACACCTAAATTGATAAGTCCTTCTACTACCTTCTTGAAGGCAGTACAATTTTCTATCGAGTGCCCAGAAATTCCCGCATGATAATCACATTGCGCGTTCATATCATACCATTTTGGATACGGGGGTTGTAGAGGACTCAAGTAACGAGGAGCAACAACATGTGCATCGAATAAAGTCTGATACAACTCCTTGTATGACATTGGGATTGGCGTGAATTGGGGCTTTTCAGTAGTTTGCCTAGCTCCCGGCTCTTGTCTTGATGATCCCTGTTGATTAGCAACCACTTTCTTTGGTTGATTCACGGTAATTGACCTACCATAAGCATTCACATTAGTCACTTCATTTTCTCTTTTCCTCAGGGGTGCCCTCCTATTATTTCTCCTCCATCTATTTTCCACTTTAATGGCATGCTCAATCATTTCACCATTCATGATTATATCCGAGAAATTTTTTGAAGCGCTTCCCAACATGTGAGCGATGAACGGGGCTTTCAAAGTATTAATAAAAAGCGTCGTCATCTCTTTTTCCAAAAGCGGTGGTTGCACCTGAACCGCCACCTCTCGCCACCTCTGCGCATATTGTCTGAAGCTTTCGTTCGATTTCTTCTCTAAATTTTGCAGAGTTATCCTGTCAGGCATCATTTCTGAGACATGATTATATTGTCTCAGGAAAGCCTGTGCTAAATCCCTCCAAGTAGCAATTTTAGCTCGGCTCAGCTGATTGTACCACTTTGATGCCGCTCCCGTAAGACTTTCCTGAAAGCAATATATTAATAATTGATCATTATTAATATGCCCCGTCATTCTTCTACAAAACATAGTAATATGGGATCCTGGGCAACTAGTCCCGTTGTATTTCTCAAATTCCGGCATCTTAAATTTGTAAGGGAGCACCAAGTCCGGAACCAAGCTCAGATCCTTTGCATCTATTCCATAGCTTTCGATGCTTTCTATTGCCCTAAACTTCTCTTCTATCCATTTCCATTTCTCCTCAAATTGTTTTGGAAATTCCTCCTTCGCCTTGTCCTTTTCAACCATCTCGTCAAGATCTGGGACAGCAATATTATTCGGGCTATCACCGGATTAAAGCCCGCTCTGGGTTGAAAATTCATTGGGATTGAAGCATCGCCTTGGAACTGCTGGGGCCTAACCGACACAGAGGGTCTCCGCAGATGCATCTCAGTCTGTACTTGCGCATGCGGAGGCGTGAAACCTGGAGGATAAAGTGGTTCACCATTGTTTTCTTCTTCACTAACAATCACAGGACCTTTACCCTTATCTACTCCCTTCAATAATTGCGTCATCTTAGCCACCAGATCATTTTGGGACTCCTCCATCTTTTGCACAATGTCACGCTGAATCTTTTCTATTTGCTCTTTCATTTGCGCCTGCAACTGGTCTTGCATTTCTCTTTGAAGTCGCTCTAGCTTCTCCAACCTTTGGTCCATAATTTTTGTCTTAGCTCGGTGCCGTAACTTTGTTGGTTTTCCAGGTTAACTGAAATGATTTTATTCGATTAGGTTTTTTTAATGGTCATTAATGCATATGATGTGATGCAATGCATGAAAAGAATGCAAAGAAAAAGAGGCACTGATTCTCATTCAACTTCATTAGAAAACTTTACTAGATAAAGAGTTTCTTTACATAAAATAGACTACATATATGGCTTTGCCCTTACACTCAAAGCCTTAACCTTTCCAAGAAGCCAAGCTAACTCTCGGCCCCTGTCCGACTCTAACTCATACTTCAAACTTAATAGATCAGCCTGAACCGCTAGAGTTTGCAGATGATCAGCTACTTCGCGCACTTGAGTCACCGCCTCTCCCATAATATAATCTCTTTTTCTAATCTGCTCTTGAGACCGACGGAATTGTCTTTGCCACTGCTCATTATTTTCTTCCAGAAGCTCTATCCGGATTTCACTATTTTGCAATGCATTCTCTAGCCCTTCTATTTGTCTTTTTAATTCTTCAATTTTGTCTAAGCTCGCCCTTAATTCAACCGTAGCATTACGATTACAGTACTGGTGAAGCGTTCTTTCTAGTTCAGTTATCCGGACCTTCAACTCCGTCTTCTCGTCTTGGCAAACTAGTAGACTCTTTCCCAATGCGACTTCTCGAGCCCGAGTATCCTGAAATTTCTTTTCCCATTGATTAGCTTTCGTCTTTTCCTCCTGAATTTCTTGTCGCCATTGTTCTGGCGTTTTACCCAAGCCAGCAGCTCTTACCGACCTACGCAACTTCTTGTAATCTGTCTTCAGGCTGTCCAAATCTTCTTCTGCTTTGTTCTTTCCTTTTCTCAATTTATCAGCCTCTAATCTTTGAATGTCCACATCCAGTCCTAACTGCATTTTTTCTTCCTCTAGTTGTTCTATCTTCTTCCCCAATTCTAAACTCCTTTTTTCAAATTCTTGTTTGATAATTTCTATCTCAGAAGGCAAAACTTGTAAGTGTTCCTCTAAAGATCGAGCAGTTTCTGAATTTGACGCCGGGATGTTGTCGTTGATCCTTTGATCACGCCACTGACCATACTCGGGGGTAATTGTCGGACCCACGGCTAAGATCTTCATTCGACGAGTCTGGTTCCAGGCACTAGATATTTCTCGAACCTTCTTCTTGTAATTGTCCTCCCTATAGGAAAAATCACTATAAGCCAACCCCTGCGTTGCTGGTATGAATTGTCGTTATCTATACTGTCTTGATACGAGTAGAGGAACATATCCGATAGCTCCCCATATCCCGAGCAGCGGAACCCAGTCAAAACCTCCACATCGGTACAATATCTCATCAGGAATTAACCAAGGAGCCCTCCATTCAATATCTTCATCCTGGAGATTCTGGAGTATCTCTATCCATTTTTCTTCTGAAATATCATCCCGTCTGGGTGTGGCCACCAATTCTCCTAGAGGGGAGTAGCTATCGGAGAATACCCGATAAGAGACCTTTTCGACTTTCCAGAAGTGGCTATGGAACCATGCCAATAAGAGCTGCGCGCATCCAATAAACCTTCCCTCCCCTGCTTTTCGACACGCATTTAAGGATCTAAAAGTTTCAGCGAGTATTGCCGGAACCGGTGTAACCCCTTTACTAAGCCGATCAAACAAATCAGATACAGCCTCGTCTATGTGTCCTAAAGCTTTGGGGAAAACCACTAGTCCATAGATACCTAAAGCGAAGACATCGACCCTTTTCTTTAAGTCAGGATGTACAAGCACCAAATCTCGCAAACTTTTCCAAGGAACACATTTACTGTCGCCCTTCTGTTGGATCCGGGCAGCGACCCACTGCTCGCTCATCCCAGTGATGTTCATTAATTTCTTTAACAACGGAGGGACACAAGCAGCTCTAGAATAAGCCTTGTCGACTTGAATCTTTGGGCACCGAAGCAAGGTCGTATACTCCTCCACAGTAGGCGTCAAATCTACCTTCCCAAAAGTGAAACAACTGTAGGCAGGATTCCAAAACTGAGCAAGGGCTCGGAATAAATACTTGTCCACTTTGACACTAAGCAGATAAGGTAGGTCACCGTAGTTACAATAGAACAGTTGCTTGGCCTCGACATCCCATTGATCCCAGACTTCTTTCATTTCTCGAAGGTCATTCTGGATTACACTGATACGGGTAAAATCCCACAATTCTGACACGTACCCTTCGGTAAGACTATCGCCTTTCTCCCGTTGTGTCGTTTCAGCCCATATTCGCACAGCCGCATTATCCTCTACTTTATCAACAAACCCCTTTTCCATGATAAGCTTTCTACCAAGAAACTGAACGTAAATCGACACCTCTTTTAGAATGAAGATGCCATGCAATCACAAACAAAGTAAATTAGCATTAAACACAGAATAAGATTTAAAATAAGCGACAAATAAATACAACATTCATTTAGGTAAGCACTAAAAATTTGGAGTAGCTCTACCTAGGTCGGTTCCTATGGCTCATTACATGTGGTTTGGTTCTAAAGTAGGGTACCTGAACCAGCAAATTCCTCGATCCTCACCCATTATAGGCTCATACGGACCAAGTTCGATTCAGGGGGATACATTTCCCTATGGCCATGCGGAGATGAAAATCTCACGAAGACATAGGTACGGATATATCCCGAAAGCGATTCACTATCCCATGCGGAGGTGAAAACCTCACGAAGGCGTAGCTTCTCACTCCCACCTAAAAGGTGTGACCAACGGTCATGCAATGCAATGCGGAAAGATACCAAAATTTAAACAAACAGAGCAATTATAAACCCCAATGATGATGATTATGATAAAGACAGATAAAATGCGATGAAAGGATCGTAATTTTAAACCGAATTTTCAATTTTTGACAAAAGACAAAAAGTAATCACCACGTGGCTTGACCCTCTTCCATTTGTCCCCAGTAGAGTCGCCAAGCTGTTGACGCCATTTTTTTTTTTTTGATTGAAAAACGGGGTCAACTTGGGTTTTGAAAAATGAGACGGGAGTCGCCACCAATCCTTTTTTATGAGGTGTGATTGGATCACCTCGAAAAGTGGTTGTTTCTAATAAACGGTTTGATTTTATTAAAACAACAAGTTTGGTCCGCGAAATTCAGAAAACGGGTTCGGGAGTCGGTTACGCACGAGGAAGGATTAGCACCCTCGATACGCCCAAAATTGGTACCTTAGTTGATTACTTAATGTCTTAATGTCAAAAATTGAAAACTTAGAAGAATTTAAAAAATACGATCCTTGTATTAAAACGTTGAAATTTTAGGAAAATGGGCATATTTCACATTATTCGAGAAAGAGAATCATATCCAGTAAGTTAGAATACAATGTCTCAAATTCCCAATACGTGAATGAATGCCAGAATTTTACTTATTTAAAAGATATTTTATTATCTCGGGTTTAGGAAAGGGATCATGCCCAGTAAATTAGGACACGATCTTTTCTTAATTCCCGAGATCGTTTCAAAACTTGAGTTTGAAAAGATTAGTGTATTTAGATTTATTATGGAAATCGAAACCCAGTAAGTTAGGGTACGATCCTCTCGAATCTAAACACAAAATATCATTTTTTTAAACAAATTTATTATCGAGTGAAATAAAAACATGAAGTCGTAGTAAAAAATGTGAAAGCAAATTACATTGTTATACATGACAAAATCATAATGAATACAAAAGTGTAAAAATGATACGAGCAATAGCAACAATATAAAATAAATAAAAGTCAAACCTACAATCATATAAAATAACAATGTATATAAACAAATAAATTAAACATTCGTTCAAAATAATAATGAAAATGAAATAAATAAATAGTGAATACAATTAAAATGTAAAGGGATATATATATATATGTATAGACAAAAAATAAAATATGTGTGTATTCATAAATTACAATATATATATAAGTATATTTTAAAATATAAAGAAGAAAAATATGCATATATATAAAAATATGTATATATATATAGGTGTATAAAATTATGGAATATGAAAATAATGAAATGCATATATAAAGTAGGCGCATAAAAATATGTATGTACAAATTAAAGTTTAAAAATAATGAAAATATACATACGTATACAAATAAATACGTTAATTTATATATATATGTTTAAATATATTGAAATATGTATGTATATGTCTATGCAAATTAAGATATACAAAAATATATAAATACATACATATAAATATATACTTATAAAAAATAAAAATATGTATATGTATATAGATATATATAAAAAAGAAATATGAGTATACGTATATATATATTAAACAAATTATATGTAAAATATGTACATGTATATATACAAGCACTTATATGATAATAATAAGACATATATATATTTAAAAATACATAAGTAAATATGAATAGAGATATAAAAGTAACAACAATAATACCAATACTAACAATAGTAAAGATGATAATAATAATAATAATAATAATAATAATAATAATAATAATAATAATAGCAAAAGTACTAAAAAGAGGACTAAATCGAAGTAAAATAAAAAATACTGGGTAGATTCGAAATAAAAAGGACTAAAAAGACTAAATTGTAACACGCACGGAAAGAAAAGGGACCAAAATGGAAAATAGACCAAAATCTCAAAATGCGGCGCTTCAGGGGACTAAAATGAAACAGAAATAAAAATTTGTGGTCAAATTAAAAACAAAGAAATAGCGAAATAGGACCAAATTGAAACACGCCACAAGTCAGAGGGACTGCGCGCGTAAATAGCCCAAAAATTAAAAACACGCGGATCCTTCGGGTCGGGTCGGGTCGACGCGCGGATCCCCTTTGCTAAAACGGCGCCGTTTCACGTTTAATAGAAATACTAAAAAAGCTAAAAAAAACAGTTTCATCTTCTTCTTTTTTAATAAAACAGAGAGAAAACTCTCTCTTTTTCTCTCAGGTCCGGCCATGGTCCGGCTTAGGATTTCCGACGAGTCTCCGCAGCAGAGCCACCATGTGTGGTGGCCGGAGGTTCAAAATCGGACCTTTTTGGTCCTTTTTTGAAGTCCATGGCCTCCAGGCCATAGATCCGGGGCTGAATCTCCTGAATCGGAAGCCGAAGACTCGAAAAATGGGGTGAAATCCTTCGCCTTCCTCCCTCTTCCGGCGCAGCGCAGGTAAGGTTTTGTTTTAACTCCTTTTTACTATCTTTATTTATATATATATGAAGAGAAAAGAGAGCAAAATAAATAAATAAAAAACTTCAGAACTGAAGAGAAAGAGACCTTGAATCTGCCTTTTTTATTTTCTTTCGGTTGAATCTATTTTTGTTTTGTTACCAAAGTTGCCAGGGAAGAGAACAAAAGAGAGTTATATGCTTGGCTTTTATAGCCGATATTAATTCCTATTTTTTGTTTTCTTTTTCCTTTCTTTTCTTTGGCTGTTGCGTGTTTGCTTCCTTGTTGCATGGTGATTGACTTGGAGCAGGTGGCGCAGTGGAGTGGGTGGTGACGGCTGTGAACAGAGGGCAGGTGAGGAGGCCAGGAGCAGGTGCGGCACAACAAGGGGCTAGGGTTTCTGCTAGGTGTTTACGTTTTGGGCTGATTGGGTTAGGCTAGTTAGGCCTGGGTAGTTTTTAGGTTAAAATTTGTTATTGGGCCCTGGGTCAAAAATTGGGCTTGTACAATCTCAATGGAAATGTTGATTTTTCATGCTTTGTTTCATAAGTGCATGCAAGGTTGTGAGTCCAAAATGGAACTTAAAAGTACATGGGAAAATGATAAATGATCATAATCTTTAAGATTATTCATGGTTGAAAGGTTTATACAAATGCTGTGAAAAATGGAGTATTACTTTTAGCATCGATATATTTTCTTCTCAAATTAAATCTTCTCAAAGGGTTGAGGTTACAAAAAATGCTTTGCATGGTATTTCTAAAGCCATTACTTCTCTTATTGAATTTTTTTTTTTTGAATTCGAGAAATTAGTGGGAAGTTGGCATTCTTCTGAAGCTGAGAAAGATTTTCAGTGCAGAAATGGCTCAATCACGTATGCAATTAAAAATGTTGGCATTTTGTCTAATGCATCGAAAGTTTATACTCATGAAATATACAAGTGCTTTGAGAAAGAATTTCTTAATGGTGTTCCATTGATATGGAGAGAAATTGCGCAAAATGGTACATCCTTATACTTTTGAAGTAATGATGGATGAAAATAGTTCAAGAGTTCGAACAATCCATTTTAACACGATCACTATGGAGATTCATTGTACTTGTAAGAAGTTTGATTTTTGTAGCTATCTTTGCTCTCATGCTTTACAGATTCTTACTGTTAAAATTGTCAAAAAAAATTCTTATCGGTATATCTCTCGAAGATGGACTAAAGATGCTAAAAAAAACATGTATGGTGGTAATGTTGTTGAGTTTTCACAACAGTATAATACGAAGGCTAAAGTTGCATTTCGTAATCGTATGATTCGATTTGCTTATGAATTGATTATAAAAAGTCAAGAAAATTAACGAAAAAACAATACAACTTTGTCAGAAGATTGTATATGAAGGAGACATGGAAGTTGAGAAAGAATTGACAAAGTTATGTGTCACTAAGAATCATAAGCTCAATGAGAATGAGGCAAATGCAAGAGTAGTCATTCGATCTAGTAAGTTATCAATATAATCAAGAATTTTAAATGCTTTATGTCTTTCTTACATAAGTGATAATTGTTTTATTTTTAATTTAGAAAACGTGAAGAGGTCAATAATTAAAGAATTATCAAGCAATGATGATAATATTGTAAAATAGGGAGAAAGTAAAACTTCTTCAATCTTAGATCCACCACATGTTAAGCCGAAAGGAATCTCTAATTCCAGATTTAAAGGTCACTTTAGAATTATTTTCTTTATTTCCAATTTCATTCAACCCACCAGTTTTTTTATTTACTTCCTTTCATATAAATGTAACATCACGATTCTTAGTCTTTGTTTTCTGATACAATTCTTAGAGTTACCCATAGCTCTTCCCCGACCCTTAAATAAGAAGATAATACGCTTTAGCAAACTTGAACCCACGTCCTTTTCACTGACAACAATGTTGATACCAACTGAGTTAAGACTCAATCGGCATTCAACCCACCATTCTAATTTATCTTTTTATATAATTTGGATTAGAATTCATTAATGTGTTAATTATTTGGCTTAAAAGTATGTTCCAAACAAATCGATATTTATTATATTATTTGTACGGACATGCTGTAGGTACCTAAATTCTTTAAATATTGACAAATTTTTGTTTTAACTTTAGAATTTTTTTTTATTCCCAATTTCATTCAACCTACTATTTTTTTATTTACTTCCTTTGTTATAAATCTAGCATCATGATTTTTAGTCTTTGTTTTGTAATACAATGCCCAGAACTACCCATAGTCCATCCCTGACCCTTAAATAAGAAGATAATGCACTTCAATGCACTCGAATCCACTTCCTCTTGAACTGACAACAATGCCTATGCCAACTGAGCTAAGACTCAATCCACATTCAACCCACCATTTTAATTTCTCACTTTTTATGTAATTTGGATTAGAATTCGTTAATGTGTTAATTAATTTGGCTTAAAAGTATGTTTTTGATGAACCAATATTTATTATACTACTTGTATGGACATGCGGTTGCATGTGTTTAAAATAGAAGGGTAAGTCATTGTACAGGAAAAATGGCTTATTTTACGTTGACAAGTCATTTTCTGTTGACCGAGCTGTTTTCTGTGAAACAAACACAAGAAAAGGTAGAAAATATTTTTCGTAAAACTTTTTACATGTAAACAAACGGACCCTAAATACCGATGGTGTCATTAACAAATAGGCTACAAATATCGATGGTGTTTTCAGGGATTTGCCAACTAAATATTTGGGACTCCTTGGCTGCAAGTTGAATATATGCATGCATTTTGGAGATTAATTATTCAATTTTTAAAATTAAGATGAGATTAACAAAATGTTTAAAATGTTAAAGAGATGAATTTGTTATTATACTTATTCACATCAGCATTCCGTTCGGTAATTAAAGGGATTTTAATGGTAAAGTGATTAAAAATTTCATTTGATCTAACCGGAGTGATTACATTAATAAAAAAAATTCAGTGACTAAAATAGAAATGTACTAAAATTTGGGTGACTATCTAAGTAATTTATTTAAAAATTTTCCAAGAATTGTAGAAACAAAATTATAAGTTGAGGTTGGATTTTCAATATAAATATTTCCTTTTTAGTGAATCTATCAATCCACTGCAAGTTGTTATTAGTATACAAGTTTTATTTTAATAATTTTAATTAAGATAATTTATAATTTCTCGAATTAATCATAGTCGTTAAAAATTCTGTTATTTCACTAATGGATTACGGACGTAGCATTTTTTTTACTATTGAGTAAGCTAAAAACCTCGCTACAATTAGTCCAAAATGTTTTTTTAATTTATTTGTAATATAAGACTAAAGCTTAGGGTGGGTTTGGATGGGCGGTGAGTTTACCTGCGGTTAGTGTAAAAACAGCGGTGGTGGTGAGATTAGATACTGTAGCGATACTGTAGCGTGAGACAAAAAGTAAACTAAACGCACCGCACCGCACCCAATCGCCCATCCAAACCCACCCTTAGTAGTTTTCTTTTCTTCTTTGTTCTTGTCATTTGTTTCCAGAAAAAAGGTAAAGCAAATGAGGATGGTTTTAATTGATTTGAGAAGACACTCATTACTTGCTTGTTTCCATGAATCTATTGGCATGGGTTTCTCTTAATTTGTGTGTTTTTTATGTGGGAATATGGATTTTGCAAAGGAAGGGATACAGATTGAAGGAGAAGATCCAGAGAAATGGACAGCCATTTAACCTGTAAATCTGTGTACGGATGATCACCAATCTGTCCAATATGGCGACAAGTATGCCATGAGGACTATTCCCCTGCAAAAACAGACATCCAGTGAGTTCTCTAAAGCAAGATTCAAGTATATGCACCTGCTAACCATGAATTAGACAACATAAGCATGTTTGATGTGTAAAATGCTTTGTGCATGTGAATAGGTCAAAGAAATTTCCTTTTGCAAGAGCCATCTTTCCATGTTAACATAAAGGAAAAACTCATGTAAGACAATGGGGCGTTGTTCTCAAACAAGTCAAATCTATCCTCATTTTCCTCGTTACTTCTTCCAAGAAACAAACAAGAAAAGGAAAAGGGGAAAACTTGTAAGCTTTAGTTTTCTGTTTAAAATAAACCAAAAAAAAATATTTTTAACTAATTATAAAAAAGTCTCTAATTTTATTAAAAGTAAAATGAAATACCACATCGATAATCCGTTAATAGATTAATGAAATTTTTAACGACAGCGACTAATTTGAGCAATTATCTTAATTAGAACGACTAAATTATCAAAAAAAAATTAAAGTAACCAAAATATGAATGACACTATTTTAAAGTGACTTGAATTGTAGTTTACCCAAAAAACCTATAATAATTTAAATGTATATTTTTATTAAGGCATAAAGCTAAATTTAGCCCTAAGTGTTAACGTCTTTTGTCAATTTGACTCTTTTTCTTTTTTTTTCCTAAATTTAACCCTCAAACTTTAAAGAAATGATCTTATTTGACCATTAACCTTTCAAAAAGAGTTTAATTGATGTTTTTTTAACGAAAATACTAACTAATACGTTAAATTTTTAAACAGAACAGCACGCATGGCAATCCACACATACTTTATGTTGTTTTTTTAAAAAAAAAATTATGAATTATGAAATTTTTTTGAATATTTTTATAACTTTTAAATTATTTGTTGGTGTGACATATAAGATAAATAGCTTCATGTCAGCACAAAGTACACGTGGACTGTAATACGGATTGATATGCCAACATTGATAAAAAGTAATATTTTAATTAATATTTTATTTAAAAAATCAATTTAATTCTTTTTTAAAAAGTTGGGGTCAAATTTACAAAAGAATATAAACATTAAAACAAGGTGACATTATCCCTTTTATTAATGATAAATGTTGTAGGCGTGGCTTGAAGATTAAATGTAAATATAAAAAAATTAAAAATTACTATTTTTAAGCACCAATAAAAATTTGTCACATCATCAAATTTTAAAAACATGGAATAATTATTATACACCCATCCATATTCAGCCCACTCCCCAGTTCTAATTAAATTATTTCAAAATATAAATATTTAAAATTTTAAAAAAAAAAGTCAAATACCAATAAGTATTAGGTGTAGTGGCAAGTCACATTGCACTCCCAAAGAAAAAATGAGGCTCAAACCTTAGAAACGACATTATTGGAAAGGGCAGCCACAAACCTCAAATATGAACTGTAAAACGAACATGAACAATACAAAAAAAATCAAATAACATGAAATAGACCTGATCGTGAGTCAGACCACCCACTCTTTTAATTTTTTATTTTTTATAAGAATTTTCACTCATTCTTTTAATTTATACTAATTATTTTTATTTTATACTTAACTATTCTAACACATGTATTAAAAAAAATTTAATGTGATTACAATTAGGCATACCCCACTAACCACTTAATTTCAATAAAACTATTATAACAACCACATGATTTTATTCCATCTTTTTCATCCCCTAATTAAATATCTTCCCAAAATCATTCCTAATTATCTACTAAAATCATCAAGGATGATGCTAAACTTAAACCTATAAAAAAATATTAAGCTCATAACTTTTCTTTATAGTATCTTTTAACTTAAATAATTTAATTAAATATTTCGCAATATTAAGGAGGAAGTGGGTTCAAACGTAATTTAAGAGTTGAGAAGGAATTAAGAGTAAAAATAGACATTGTATAAAAAAAAGCATAACGACTTATTTGGTAAATTAACTTCGTTGACGTAGTATACACGCAAACGCTGCATCAGCAATTAATTAATTTTTTAAGATGATTTGACAAATAGTGAAAGTTCAATGGCTAAAAAAGATGAAGAATTAAATGAAGGGTTAAAATGATTATTTTGTAAAACTGGTGAGCCAAATAAGTCATTATACCAAAAAAATTAAGAATTTTAAAATTTTGAATAATCTCATTATATAGGTTATGATCATATCTGCTATTTTTAACACAATACTTAAAACTACCCATAATCCCTCCTTAACCCATAAATAGGAGAATAATGCGCTTTAGCACACTCGAATTCATGTACTCCTGCATTGATAACAATACCCTTATTAATCGAACTAAAATACAATCGACTAATTTAATTAATTATTTAAAGATATATGTATGTAATAATTGATCATATATAACTTTTCTTAGAAAAATAATAATAATGATAAAGCTCACATTACATCACACATTCAAGTGTCACACACAACTTTGCATTTAAAGGGTACATTATATCCTACTATGGAATCTATACACAAAGAAGCCCCTCTTTTAAATCTCCATTCTCCTCCACATATTTCTTCCCTATAAATAAAAAATACATTATTCTCATTCACTTGTCAATTCCAATCTCCCAAAAACCTCCTTTAATTGTGTGTCTCGTTGACATCTTCACATAGTGTGAACCACACCATCAAATTCCCCTCAATTTCACAATTTTAATTTCATTAAAATCTAATCAAATGAAAGAAAATAGAAATTATAAATTAACAATAATAATAATAATGACAAGTATTTCTCTTGCATATTAGTTGTCATTATCTGTCATTATCTTACGTGTTGTGTGGTCTCGTTATATCGTAGATTATCTTGTTCTAATACCATTGTTCTTGAAATGTCATGTGACAGATGGGTTCGTTCATCTTTGGGCGAGGGGTGCCCATGAGGAGTTCAAGTGGGATCGTTTATGAGTCTACCACGTGTCCCATAGTAAAGAGGTATAACAACGATTAAATAAAAGATATGATATTCGTAACTTTTTAATTATCTTTATTAAATTTAATCACGAGAAAAGAATTTTAAAAAAGTATTTATTAATATTAGATTTTTATAATATTTTTATGTTACATTATATTTGTTCTGTAGAATTGTATCATGTTAAAAGTTAGGGATTATATATATTTTACCCCTTGAATTTCTTCTTTGTACTTCTTTTTTACCTAGTTATCATTTGAATCGGTATCCTATCACCTAGGTTAGTATTTTTGCGCTAACACCATAGTGATTATTATGAAAAAGGTAGAATAATTTTTTAGCTCTTAATATTTACAATTGTTTGTCAATTTGATCTTTACCCTTTAAAAATAAATAAAAATAATTTTTAAACAAAAAACATAAAAAATTATAAATATATATTTTAAATCTAAATTTATGGAAAAATAAAAATTATTTAAAATTAAAAATTAAAAAATCATTTTAAATATATACACAATTTCAAATTTCAATATTATCTAAGCTAGAACAGATTAGTTGGACCGAGAATAGCCTAGGGTATCATTCTGGTGAGAGCTAAAAAACTAATTGACCTATGAACCGATATAGACTGGTTAAATCAAGCTAAAAAATAGTTAAACCAATTTTTATAATTTTTAATATTTTTTTATTTTTTAATAATTTATTTTCTTTGAATCAGTGAGACTATTCAAACTGAGAATCAATTGATTTAACCAATTCAACCACTTGTCCGATTCCAAAAATGTTGCCAAAAATTTTAAAAATATATGTTATTTACTCGGGCCTGCTACACTACATGGCCATAAACACTTTTTATTACCATTCAAGGAGTTTATTGGTTGAAATTTTTTAATTGATATAGCATTTTGGTGTAAATTGGATAAAATAAGAATAGTTTAGATACCACTCGTGATAAAATATAATATTTAAGTATCAAAATAAGAAGAAAAAAATGCATAGTTGAGGTATCAATTTGTGGATTAAGCCTATTGAAAATAGACTTAACTGTTTGACTAACGATTCGACTAACAAAACTACCAACTTAGGGAAAAAAATATTTTAAATACCACTTGATACCAATATGAAAAAATGGTATAATTTAGATATCAATTTGTAAATTAAACCATAAATAAATAAGTAAATAAGAGCATGGGAAAACATAAAACATGGGTCCCACAGTGCCACGTGAGAAGAATGAAAGGATTTGGGATCACGTGGGTGGGGAGGGTGGTATGGACAGGATTCCTCCACGTGGAATTGATATGGAGAATCAGCCACGTCATGATATAAATCTTCTCCTGTTCAAGAAAAATATCTTGAAGCAAAGCATAAATGCCCATCTACCATTGTCTTCCACGTGGCACCCAACCTACGGCCTCTATTTGTCGGCCCACCCAACCACCACAATCAAAAACTCCTAATGACCTGGCAACCAATTTGATTCACATTGTTTAATTGATTTGGATAAAAAAAATCGATAAAATCGAGGGATAAATATATTTTTAATATTTTTAATTTTTAATAATTTATTTAATTAAATTATTCCGACTAATGAATTATGATTAGATTGATTTGATCATTAATTTAATTTTGAAAACCTTACTTTTAAGCGTATAAATTAGTGATATTTATTTAGAGATATTTTTTTAAAAGATTATTTAGTTAAAGTTTTAATAAATGTATTTTTTTTTATCAGGAGTGAAGAGGGAAAAAATTGAAGGGGTGATCGTACGATTTTTTCTTTATTAATATAATTTTTTTTAAAGTAAAAGGTTAAAATAGTAAATTTTCTATTTTAAGGAGATCGGGGTCTCTACCAACTCCCTAAATTCGCCTCTAATCATAAGGAAATAAATTTTTTATTTTTTTTTTGACAAAATGTCTAGAATTACTCGTAGTCCCTCCTCAACATATAAATAGAAAAATAATTCACTTTAATGTATTCAAACTCATGTTCATCTGTATTAGTAACAATATCCATGTCAGTAGAACTAAAAATTATTTAAATAACCTTAAATGTATTTTATTTAATTAAAATTTTAAGAATCATTAATTAAGAAATTAGGTCAACTATTTTTTTTACCTCAAAAAAAATGGAAATAAATTTATATACTTTGATTGAATAAAATATTTGAAAAAAAAAATCTTCTTAAAAATACTGCCTTAGTACATAGATTTGATATTCTAATGAAGAGAATTTCGATTTAAATAGTAAAGATTTAGATTTAGGGGGTGGGGTTAATAGTTCATACTTCCTTTTCTTTTAACCAAACGCTCCACAATTTTCTCGGAAAAGAAAAAAAAATGAAGAAGTGTGAACTATGTGGAAGGCTAGCTCGAATGCACTGTGAATCAGATCAAGCAAATTTATGTTGGGACTGTGATTTCAAGGTTCATGGAGCCAACTTCCTCGTAGCTAAGCATAATCGAACCCTCCTTTGTCATGTTTGTCAAAGTCCTACTCCTTGGCTCGCATCTGGTCGGAATCTCGGCTCCGCGGTCTCTGTTTGTGATTCATGCGTTGTGAACGGTAATAATAAGTGTGAGTCATCGGAGAGAGAGTCTGGTGAAGAGGAGGAGGGAGATTATGATAATGACGCCATGGAAGAAACGGAGGAGGAAGAGGAGGCCGAGATTGAAGATGCTGAAAATCAGGTGGTTCCATGGTCAGGGGAGTCTTCTCCTGTCTCAATGTCGAAGCGGATATCTAGCTTGAAGTCTTTGAGTACTAATGAAGGGGATGGCGGCGGCGGCGGCAACGGCAACGGTGACGGTGACGGCGGTTCTGGATTGAAGAGAATGAGAGAAAGTCTTAGTTCTTGGTCTGATGTATGTTCGATTTCTTTTGCTCTTACTCTGTTTTCTTTTTCTTTTTTAATAATATTGAAATCTGAATTAGAAATATTTGAATCTGAAAATGAGTTTATTTTTTATGATTTGCATGAACTTTATTTTTATATTTAGATGGAAATTTATTCATATACATATTTGATAAACATTTTTTATACAATTTATTTGATTTAAAATCTGAGTTTTTGAGCTAAAAAAGAGTTAATTTTCTTGTGAACTTGATATTTAATCATGAATTTTCTGAGCAGCCAAACAGCCGAGTGATTTTATTTTATTTTATTTACAAATGCAGGATGAGACTGGTTGCTCCTCATCTCAAGTAAGCTCAAGAGGATCATCCAATGGAGAAGCATCATCGTCAATGGAATCATCAAGATTATTGAAGCAACCAAAAATAGCTGAAATTAATCAATCAGCTAGGAATCAAGATCATGGTGAAACAAAGTCAAGGTCAACGGCTATCATCAGTTACTTAAAAAGGCTTCAGAAGCACACGATCACCAATGATGATGATGCATCAGCCACAATCACAGGAATCTGTAGGTTGAGCAGAGATCAGAGCCGTTAATTTATCTCCCACACTAACTCATATGTAGGTTTTTTAAAAAATATCTCAAGGGTCCCTGTACTCTTTTGAAATTTAAGATTTAGTCCTCGTTCTTTAAATTTGAGACATTGCGTCCTTGTACTTCAATTTTTTTCCCTTGGTTTGCTGCCATTCTCTTCATTTTGTGGAAATTTGTTGGGATTTAATTATATTTTTAATTTTGTAATTTTTCTATTTTTCTCTTCGGCTTGGATATCAAAAAAGCCCTTAAGAAAATATATAAAAAAAATTCAATCAAGTCCCTTTATTAAGTTCGCACCCAATTAAGTCTCTATCATTAATTAAAATAATCAATTAAGCTCCTCCATCAATAGTTTTCGTCATTGGCCACATTGATAGTTGAAATAAATTAACAGACTAACACATGGTAGCTTTTGATTTAATTTAACATTTTCCTATAAAATGATTAAAAATTAGAAAAAAAATTATAAAAATAAAAAATGTTAAATATTTAAAAATTTTAAAAATATTTACATTGATATAAACTTATTAAAATTATTTAAAAAAATTATACAAACTTGTAAATATTATAAAATTATAAAATTAATAGAACTTATTTAAAATATTTAAAATTTAAAAAATGTATTAGAATTATTAAAAATAATAAAAATTGTAAAAATGCTATAAAAATATTAAAATTGATTTAAGCTTATAAAAATTATAAAAAAATCATAAATACTTGAATAGGATCGGTTAGCCCAAAATCTACAAGGGTATCGATCCAACGAAAGCCATTAGATCGGTTGAATGGATTTTTTTATTTTTTAATATTTTTATCAAACTAAAATTTCTTTATCCAGCTATTAGCACATGTCAAAATGTAATATTCCAACTAAGGTTTTCAGAACCAGACCAGTGGTTAAACCAATTAGGCCATCAATTTATTAGCTGGATTGATCCGTCCAATTTAATTAAATAAAACATTAAAAGAAATAAAAGAAATAATTAAAAAATCAATTTAACCGATTAGTTTCCAAGTCAATCAGTCTAATGGCTTTTTCTAGACTGATACCCTTATTGATTTCGGTCTAACCAATCCAACTGATTGATCCGATCAAGTTCAAGTTTTTATTATTTTTTTAATTTTATAAGTTTATATCAATTTTAATACTTTTATAAATTTTTACAAATTTTTTATGATTTTTGTAGAATTTTAATATGTTTTTATAAAATTTTAAATATGTTTTATTAATTTTATAAATTTTATAGTTTATATCAATTTTCATATTTTTTTAATTTTTTTAATTTTTATAAATTTTATTTTTATTCATAATTTCTTATAATTTTTAATCATTTTTATGGGAAACTATTAAATTAAAAAGTAAACTACACTAGAGGTCACTAAACTTTGGTTAATTTAAATTTTTTGCCACAATACTTTACTTACAAGGATACCACTGATGTATCGTATTGTTACAAAAATAACACTTAATCGTTTACTATAGTTATTGAGCTAACGCACGTCTAATGTGGCACATTAAATGTGCCACGTGTTTACAAAAAATATTTTTTCTTTTTCTTAATATTAAAATATTTATTTTCTTTTTCATATTTTCCTTATTTTCCCCTCACTTTTCCCTTTTTCTTCTTTTCTTTTTCATTTTTTTTCCTTTCCAGCAAACCCTAGTCGCCATTAATTTCACCACCATCAGTGGCTTTCTTTGAACACCGAACTCGTCGATGAATCTCCTAAGGTTATCCCTTGATTTCGATAAGCTCAACCCCAACCTTTTCACTCCTTTTAGAAACATAAACCCAAACCCATTGAAGATGAGATGGCTAAACGAGCAGAGCAAGTCCAGGGTGTGTAACCAACGATGTGTTATGGAATGCAATTGTAACTGTCATTTCATATTTCTGTTAATTACTGTTATTTCCTTTTATTGTAATATGTTGTGTTTTAGTACTGTTTTAGTAGTACGGTGTATTTTGTGTTTAGAGTTTAGGGTTCAGGGTATATTTTGTATTTAGGGTTTATGGTTTAAGGTTCAGGGTATATTTTGTATTTAAATGGGGGAATCAACGATTGCTTAAGCGATTCGTTTTGGGGGGAAACACCGTTTAATAAAACAGTGTAGTTTTGGCAATGGTTATTCTGCCAACTGTTACGATTCGTTATTCTACCTCTCTTAATGGCCAATTAAGGAGAGCAGAGGTAATTATGAAATTTGAAAACCAAATTCAGTTTTCTTCTCTCTAAACTTTTCTCTCGTTTCTCTCTTTCTCATCTTCTCTTCTCTTTAATTTCTTCTTTTAAAATCACCTCGTAACAAAGGTATCAGAGATTCGTTGATTATCATGATTACTGAGGGCATTACAACCAGTCTTCAGAAAGATATGGTGCTAATACAGAATGAGCTTACACAGCTGCAAGCAAAGTTCAATTAGTTGGACACAAGGATTTATGCACATCTTAAGGATTTCCAGGAAAGGATTAAGAATGAGGTTCATTCTGAGGTATGATGTGGGCTTCATTCAGAGCTCCACTCTCTATTTTAGCAGTACTTTGGCCAAACTCCTACTACTGTGGTTACTGGTTTGGTTTCAAACAAAGGAAAGGGAATTCTAGGCGAAAGCCTTCCAGGATTTTCATCAATGGAACAGTTGATTGTGTCTCCCATACCAAATTTGAGACAAACTGGTGCTTCTTCTCGTGTAACAAACTTGGATGTTAGGAGTACTCTTTTTAGAGTGGACTGTCTTCATTTTGATGGGAGTAATTTGTTGGGAAATGTGTCCATATTGTAGTAAACATGTAATTGTTTTCTATTTATTTGAATGATGAATAAATAAATAAATAAAGTTAATTTTACAATTCACTATTATGTTCTTTTGTATTTATGTTTTTCTTATTTTGCATGCATAGCAAAATTGTGACAAGAAAATATTAGCTTATTGATTGTTTAAAGTTCAAACTGAAGATAGGTGGCATTGTAAAGAACGTTTACATTACGAGAAACACAACTTACTTCAGTAGATAATCTAATTGAGTCCATAATACCGTAAAAGAATCAAAGTGAGCATTTGATTCAAATACTGAGAAGGATTATTATGTCGTCTACAATTCCAATTGAGGAGATGACTAGTCTTAGCTATCGGAGCAGTTGACTCCACGAGTAGAGATATAGATGTATTCATTGGTAGAATGATACATTAGACTGGACCCAAAATGAATTAATTCTGAATCCGTTTGTGAATTAATTCACTTGTGACATTCATGGTTTGATTTACCTAAATCCTAAGTTAGTCACTGACCATGCGTATGCAAATCATGTGCTTTGGTATAATTGGAGGCTTATGCTTTAAAGACGATCAAGCCCATAGCTGATATGTTGTGTACATGACTTGTGTATGGCATGACTTTACTAGCAACAATGGAATTCATAGCTCAATTAAAAAGTTAATGATATCTTGTCATTGGCATTGTGAATTAATTCTGAATCCGTTTGTGAATTAATTCACTTGTGACGTTCATGGTTTGATTTACCTAAATCATGAGTTAGCCACTAACTATGCGTATACAAATCATGTGCTTTGATATAAGTGGAGGCTTATGCTCTAAAGATGATCGGGCCCATAGCTGGTATGTTGGGTACAGGACTTGTGTATGGCATGACTTTACTAGCAACAGTGGAATTCATAGCTCAATTAAAAAGTTAATGATATCTTGCCATTGGCATTGTGTGGATGGATAAATATGGAACGTGGCCATAGGTTGCTAGTTCTCGAACGAGCAATTTATCATAGTCATCTGTTGACAATAATCACATACAATGGTGACAATGAGATAAAATAGGATTGTATTGAGTGAACGAATTTAACTCAAAAGAATCAAGGATATCATATGAGAGTAACACACACATGACGAGGTCATTGGATAAAGCAATTGGATGAATTGCTTTCATAAAGAGTATACAATAAGGAGTTTTCAATCATGGTACTTTTTGTGGACTGACTCCATGGTTAAATAATTGTGAATTATTGGAACGATGCTTCTGGACATAATTGCAATTACTAGAGCCTAATTGTATATGTCTGATCGGTCCCTCCATTAGCTCAAAAAAAGCTCGATCGGACTGTATTTGAATCAAAAGAAAATTCTACAACTTTGGGAATAATTTAATTGAGTCGATTTATTCGATATGGAATTAAATTAGGTGGTCGTAAGAATTGTTCAACTACAAAATTTGATTAAAGAATTTTCTTGAAAAATTAATTTAGAAAATCTAAGTGATTTTTGGAAAAATTAATTTTGATTAAGTAAAATTAAATTAATCAAATCAATTAAAATTAATATGATATTTTTGGAAGTTAATTTTCAAGTTAGACAATTGGCTCAATGGGTAATTGAACTTGAAAATTGGACCTGAGATTGTAAACTGGACTCGAAAGCCCAAAACAGAGGCCAAGACCCAAAAACTAGTCAAACCAGGCCTGATATGTGAAACCAAGCTGACGATCCAACTAATGGCTAGACCGGACCAATTGGATTGTCATTGACTCAGACACTATTGTAGATGTTTTGTCTAGGATTCCTTAAGAGCATAACCATCCGAGTTTTTAGTGTATGGGTACTATTAGTCTTTCTTGGTCTAAGCTATGGGATCAGATTGTAGGTTCTTATAGAGTTGATGCTAAGCTCTAAATTTTGTGTCAGAAAATTCAAGAACATCTTGAGCTTCACCCTAAGTATTCCTGGATGGCAGAATGATTAGAAGATTAGGGAAGGTTGTGGTTGGCCACAATGAGCAGCTTAATTTCTTCTTTCAAAATCACCTCTCAACACGGTGGGGATCGAACAAGACAAAGTCGGATCCGGAGGGATGCATCGACAAGCAAGGGGGTATCAGTAGATAGTCCAAGAATGAACTCGTCAAAGAAAATCGTGATTTAAAATATCAGTCTCACACCATTGAAGACGCCCTTGAAACAACCACCACCATGACAACTACGATGCTTGCAGCTACTATTACGATAAAGATGATGTCACCTCATCCTCCTATGTCGTTTCAGTGTATGGATACATTGCCTAAGACACAAGGTGGGCTTAATAAGCCTAAATGTATTCAATGCGGGAATGTTGCCCATTCTAGGTGAAAGGAAAATCTCTTTTGTTTGTTGTTTAAATTTTATTTTCATACGTAGTTATGGGATTTTTTTTTTACTTTTTAATCAATTTGTAATAACGTGATAATATTAGTGGCATCTTTATAAACTTTAAAAAGTTGATGGCTGTCGTTTATCTTATATTAAACTAGAAGTTACCATGTGTCATTATATAATTGGTCCATCAATTTATTTTAATGGTCAACGTGATTAATAACGAAAACCGTTAACGAAAAAGCTTAATTGATTATTTTAGTTAACGACAATGATTTAATTTGGTACAAATTTAATGAGCTTTTTTTTTTCATTTTCTTAAAGACTTTTTTTACATATAAGCTTTTCCTTTTTATCCTA
The DNA here is from genome assembly GCF_007990345.1 of Gossypium hirsutum. Classification (NCBI taxonomy): domain Eukaryota; kingdom Viridiplantae; phylum Streptophyta; class Magnoliopsida; order Malvales; family Malvaceae; genus Gossypium; species Gossypium hirsutum. Next base: position 61,738,816 of record NC_053441.1, on the reverse strand, counting down.
AAAAAATGATTATTCAAAATCAAATATCTACTTCCATTAAAATCATATTATATAATATTTTTTTGAAAAAACAATTATTTATTGCATGATATGATAGATATTTATTCGACTTTTTTAAATAAAGAAATTATTACATATATAAAAAATACACATAAGTTAAAATATGTTTGTAGTTCCTATACTTTTCAAAAATTAAGAATTCAGTTTGAGTATTTGTATTTTTAGGAATTTAGTTTCTCTATTTTTCAGATTTCAAAATCTAAGTTCAATTGTTAACACTGTTAATTTTTTTTGTTAAATTTGTTGTTGTGACATTTTGAAAAAAAAACTATTCACTTAGTAACCATATAATTAAAGAAAGATATTATAATTTTCCTGAATTTTTAAAAAATTATTAGTATTAATAGTTAGATTTAAATTTTAAAATCTAAAAATAAAAAGATTAAATTTCTAAAACATAAGAACTAAATTCTTAATTTTTTAAAAAATACAAAGACTATAAACATTATTTTAACCATTAAAGTAAGTTTATCTTGCATGGAATCTTTTCTCTTAAATCAATTACATATGCTCTAATATATATATATATAGATGTGGGAATGGCCATCATCACTAGCATATAGATATGGTAATAATAAAATATGAAGATTATAATTTCAATACCTAATACCTTTTCCAACCAATGATCTTTAAGTAATCAAGTACAAGTTTTACATTTAAATAATCATATCAAATATCAAACATTATCTGTTAAAGACAAAAGTAATCAAGAAGAGTTGGTTCCATCAAAGCTGCAATATTATATTACTTATATATACTCAAATATTTTATTTTTATTTTATTATTAATGTCTATTTTATTGTTCATATTTAGATTCGTAATTGCTCATCTCAATAACATCGTCTCTAAAATCTGATCTTTCATCTCTTATTAAAAGTGCAATGTATCTTATCATTGTATTCAACATTTATTGGTTTAAATAGTTTTTTTATAGAAGAGTATTAACTATTAATTTTATTTCAATTGGTCATTAGTCTAAGGTGTTGAAGTCTTGTTTAAAAAGAGGTTTCATATTTTAACTTAAACAATCTCACCCCTTTCTCGATAAAAAAATTATTAATTTAGGTATAAATAAATTTAATCTTCGACTTATTGATCCTAACTCGATTGGTATTAACATTGCTATAAATACAGGATGGCGTAGGTTCGAGCACATTATCCTCCTATTTAAGAGTTAGAAAGAGACTATAAGTAATTTTACTTATTGTATAAAAAATAACAGATATTATAACAATCTGTAATAAAATTAATATTCAAAAAAAATTATCTTCAAATTGTAATCAAATGTTTTATACTCGATAACTCCCAACATAAATTAGCATTCCTTCTTTAGATACAGTTTAAATATCCAAATAAACCCAAAACAAAATTTAGTGTGAGTTTGGATGGGCGGTGCGTTTACCTGCGGTTAGTGTAAAAACAGCGGTGGCGGTGAGATTAGATACTGTAGCGATACTGTAGCGTGAGATAAAAAGTAAGCTAAACGCACCGCAACGCACCCAATCGCCCATCCAAACCCACCCTTAGATAGTCTTTCTCTAAACAGTGTAAAACAGTGGATGCATAAAGAGTTGACTGAAATCAGTATATAAAATGGGTAAATTCTTCCATGGAATTTCTTTTCTCATTGTTTACCTTTTGAGCGAGGGAATTTGTGGTTAGCATCTCTGCTCTTTTACCATTTGAGTTTAATGTTTTCTTTAGTAAAGTATCATAAAAATTCTTATATTAAGAGCTAAATTACATAAGTGAACTAATTTGTCTATTTTTTTAAGCAAAAAGAACAAAATACAAGTAAAGCGCTTAAAAGATATTTAAAGCTTCCATAATAAATATAGAGATTTATCTAAGAAGATTTAATTTTGTAAAACTAATTAGATAGCGTAAATCCCTCAAAAATTTTAAATGTAGATAGATTCTAATCTTGACTATTGATGTAAAATAATATGTACCGTTAGATCGAATAGAACTCCAACTATAAATAATAGTAAAATACAATCTAACTCCTAATACAAATACATTAATGGTGCTTCTAACCACTTTTTATTTTCTCAATACAATACTTGTATTTAACTAAAATTATACATTACAATGCCTAAAAAACAATATTAACTTTTTAGTGTTTAGTTCAAGTTCTAAAGTCAATTTGATGAAAATTCATAATTAGCTAATACTATTAACAATAAACTTCTATCAAATTAACTCTAAAACTCTAATTATATCATATCCATCGAATTCTATTTGACTAGTTAATCACGAAATTAAACAAATTCACAATTAACACTAAATTTATTCTATTAACAAAATTCAAACGCAATCAATTTCCATCAAATCAACTCTAAAACCTGAATTATAAACTAAAACATTAACACTTTTACTTTTGAGTACCAAAATATATAACTTTTATCAAATGTAAGTACCAAAAAAATAATTCAAATATCACAATAGAAAAAAGTGTCAAACTCAAGCACCAAATGATATATTTAAACCTATAAGGTGTATAGTATATTTACAAGATCTAATAAAATCCATATCCTCATACCCATGTCCAAATATATATATCCAATACAATACAATACTTCAAGAAAAATAAAAGATTAGCATTGCTTTAATTATATGCAGAGAAAAAGGCCCTTTAATGCAAGGGGAAGCTCTAATGGAGTATATTCATACTTCATCCCTTGAATTTATGGCATCAAATCAAACATAAAAGCTCGTAAAATGCTAAAATTCAAATGTTGACACTGGATTTATCTTTATATTTATATCATAGTATAGTACAACAATATCTCCTCACAGTGCCATAAAAATGAAACCAAGAACCTCAACAACCGAGTTTATACAAAGAGGATATACCCCAGGGGAATGAGAACCCTACAATCCACTTTACCTGAGTTCTCTTCACAACTGGAAGCCTTCTACCATGCTATGTACACCACAAGAAAGCAAAAGATGAAAGGAAGAAAAATCAAATTGCAGACAGGGTTTGCACAAAAGAAACAGGTAATGATGATCAACATAAAGATACTGACCTGCTACTGATGCAATAAAGCTGCTGCAATTACCAAGGACTTGCTAAGCATCTGCTGTGAAACAAGAATCAAACAGCAATGTCAATTTACAGGAGTTTTCCTACTTAAACCAAGAGTCCATGAAAGAAAGTCATGAAGCTTTGCCACTAAACAGGCAGTCTCATGTTTATTAGGTATTTCTGCCAGAAAAGTATAAAGGGTAGAGACGGTTCACCATGCTTCACAAGCAATTGCCTAAACAAACAAATAAAGTTTCCCCGAATATGAGAGAAAGGGGGGGCAGCATGCTTTAACAAATAAATCCAGAGAGAAGATCACGTCGAAGCAGATTTATCTCCCTATTTCCAAGTTTAAGTAACTGCGTTATATAATCTAATTTTCATAAAAACAGCTTATGATAGTCCCCAGTAAAAGTACCATGGAGGCCCTTGTATTAGGAATCAGATTGCATTTTGCCCTCTCTACTACAAAAATGAGCAAATTAATCCTTATACATTAGATCAAAAAGAGTAAATTAATCCTTTTTGTTAAAAATTTGTCCCTATACAGCGACATGAGGTATACGTGACGTGTCTTGTGTAACTATCTGGTTATTTCATCAATCACACTAGTTTTTATCAATAGAAATGAATGAAAATTTTAAATTGAAAGGACTAATTTACTCTTTGATCTAACGTATAGGGCCTAATTTGTCCATTTTTTGAGTAAAAGGGGCAAAATGCAATCTAACTCCTAGTATGAGGACTTCCAAGGTACTTTTACCAATAGTCCCCCTATCAAGCAACAGTCAATCATTCAATCCCAATGAGTCCGGCTCCTTAAAAATCAACTTGCTTTGTCTTAAATGGACAAACTATTCGTATCAATGCACTACAAATTACTTAGTTACTCTATACCTATATCTCTAAACATATCTTTATTATATTTATCCATTCCCCACTTGCTATATCAAACCAGCAGTGACATGTATGATGAATTCATCACCAAGCACACCGCATTCCACACATTGTTGTTATATAACGATTCTATTGTCCATCCATCACCGAGCTCCATCTCTAATTAACTTGCAGTCCGCAACAAAATTAAAGGGGGCGAAAACAACCCCATCCACTCAACAACCATGCCATCACAAAAATCAAACACAAAATCTAAGCTAAATAATATTTAAACTACACAGACAACACAAACCAAACACCTTCCAACACGTAAAATGAGCTATATAGACCATATTCTTATACCTTGTCCTATTTAAGATATAAAGTAAGAAAAGGCTTGTAAAACAATCCAAAATTAAGTTATAAAAAAATTTAAAGGAACCATATTTTGAATCACTGATGCCAACACAAAGTCACAAACATGTGGTGATCTACATAGATAATATTATGCCGAAATTAACACCAACAAAAGGCCAACCTTTGCCAACTTAAATATTGTATCACATAAAGGTCATCCATATACATAAACTTAAGCTTTTTGAAGCCTAATCATTCATGTAACACAATAAAAACACATTACCCAAGAAAAGAATATGCTAAAATCATCTAAATTAAACGTTAAAAGACTGCCAAGAAGCCGAATTTTAGTCATTCAAAACCAAACAAAGTTAAGCATGTAGGATTGCCGGCATGGACCATATCATGAGACTTTGCTACTATATCCTATATAGCAGTTCATAACTATAAAAGCACATAAGCATTAAAACAGGTATAAAGATACCAAATTTTGTAATCAAACTGAAACAACCAAAAAATTAAGGTTAAACTCTGCTATTAGTCCCTGTACTTTGCGAAAGTTGTAGATTTAGTCCCTGTACTTGAATTTGGTCACTTTTTGTTCCTGTACTTTTCATTAAGTTAAATTCATTAAGTTAAATTTTGCTGTTTCCAAAATCTGATGTGGCAAATTATTATCATATGTGTAATATCATGTCTGCTTGTTATTTTCACATATTACTCACTAGAAATTCAGTTCATAGATTAAAAACTGTCATTTGAATTGAAATTTCAAAATTCAAGACTTAGACTGATCCAATTGAAAAATATGGACTAAACCTACAACTGTAAGTATAGTACTAAACTAGTAATTGAATCTAAACAAACAGATTTAACAGCTACCGTTTGGGTTAGGACTAAAATTTCAAAAGTAAAAAATTACAGGACTAAAATAAACCGATACAAAAAGTACAGACCAAAACTTTTACAAAGTACAGGGACTAGTAACAGAATTTAACCAAAAATTAAAGCCCTAACCTTTGGAAGCTTCCTCCTCTACCTCAGCCTCCTTAATGGTAACCACAGGCTCACCACTCCCGCCATCTTTATCATCAGGGTACCTAACAACAACAACAGGGCAAACACAGTGATGGACACAATAATCACTAACACTGCCCAACTTCCCATCACTCCCTCTTTTCTCGGCTCCAAACCCTCTACTCCCCATTATAACGGCGCTCAACCCTAACCTCTCCACTTCAAGGCACAACCTTTCCCTCATATCATGATCTTTCACTATGTGAATCTTAAAGGGAACCCCGGATTCTTTCAAGGGTCTGGCCAAATCCGCCACTTTTGAAGCCGTGAAGGCATCGAATTCGTCTTCTATTTGCTTCTGGGACTCCGGGGTTTCCGCGCTTTGTGGGGTGTGGGGGAGTGGGCCCCAGTCGGCTCCATAGAGTACGGAGGTAGGTGAGACGTGGAGAACGATGACGGCGTCACCGGGTCGGAGGTAGTTTTGGACAGCCCAACGGACGGCGAAAGCTGATTCGTCGGAGAGGTCGACGGCTACACCGATCTTACGGCGGGCGCCAGCGGTAGGAGTAGGGGTAGCGGCGGAGGAGGGGTGGTGAGGGGAGGAGGGATGACGGATCTTGATGGATGGAAGCTGAGGGTGGTCACTGTTGTCAGAGTGATTCATTTTCTTGTGGAACTTTGATTTTCTTTCTTTTTGGGTTCTGTAGGGGTTTTATTTAAGAATAAAAATTATAGAGCTTTGGGAAGGACGGTTCTAGAGGTCGTTTTTTAAAGGTTAAAATATGTCATCAATCCCTATACTCTTCATAAATTTAAAATTTAGTCCTTATATTTTTATTTCTAGTAATTGAACCTCTCTATTTTTTATATTTTAAAATTTAAGTCCATCTCCTATTAAAATAAAAGTAGAGTGACCTTATTTTTAAAATCTAAAAAGTAAAATGACTAAATTCATAGAAATAAAAGTATAAGAAATAAATTTCAAATTTAGAAAAAAGTACATAGACTGATGACATATTTTAACCATTTCTATTTCTAAATGTAATTGAGAGAGAAAAAGATAGGTAAAAGTACCATGGAGGCCCTTGTACTAGGTGTCGAATTGCATTTTGCCATTTCTATTAAAAAATGGGTGATTTAGTCATTGTACGTTAAATCAAAGAGCAAGCTGGTTCCTTTGTTCAAATTTTCATCAAATTCTATTGTTAAAAATTGGTTCATGTATGTCAGCATGAGAGACACATGGTATGCAACGTGTCATTGTTTGGTTATTTTGTTAACCACGCCAATTTTTAACAGTACAACTGGATGAAATTTTTAATAGAAAGGATCAATTCGATATTTGTTCTAATGTACAGGGACTAATTTACCTATTTTTAAGTAGTGGAGGTAAAACATAATATGGCTCCTAATATAGAAACCTCCATAATAGTTTTATCGAAAAAGACATCACAACGTGTTTATCGAAATGTCTTTCTTTTATACTATATGATCTCCTCATTATAGGTATTGAGATTAGTTTAAAAATTATTATCCGAGTGTTGAAATCTATTATATGATAACATTTTGTATTTTGAGAAACTCAAGATTTAAGGTGTGGAGGTTTAGTTCACAAATTTAGAATCGAATCTCAAATCCTTTAGAGTACATATAATTATCACATCACAACCTTCAGTATTCATGGATGTGGAAGTTCGACTAATAAGGTTTAAAACAATCTAACCATCTAAATCGACACTAATAAAAGTCAAAGTCGAGCTAAATAGGGGAATAATAAGTATTGAGTCCACTTAAATGCAACTAGATGAAACTCTAAAGCCTATAAATAGCTTTTATCCTATCTTTCTTTTCACACAATGACCTAAATTTCCTTGCCACTTTAGTCTCCTTCCTAATTAATTCTGAGGGAGGGTTTGGATGGGTAGTGGGATGCGGTGCAGTGCGTTTAGCTTACTTTTTGTCTCACGCTACAGTATTATTACAGTATTTAATCTCACCGCTACCGTTGTTTCTACACTAACCTCAAGTAAACGCATCCCCCATCCAACTCAGCCTTAAACTCTATCAATTCCTTTCAGTTCCAACTTTTAAAAGTTATATATATATTTAAAAACCATATAACCATATAAAAGTTATTGAATATTTTTTATTTACTTGAAAAATTATTGGGTTTTTAGAAATATTAATGTAAAAAGGACATTGAAACTTTGTCAAACAATATTCAAAAGTCATTAATCAAAGTACATTTAAAAAAAATCTAAAATCCAAAATGAAAAATTAATATGAAAAATTAAAAACCAAACTGAATTATAATGAACAGTTCGAAAAAGAAAACGGTTAAAATATGCTATAGGTTCCTATACTATTCAGAAATTTGAAATTTAGTCCTAATATATTTATTTTCAAGAATTTAGTCTCTCTACTTTTTTTTTCCATATTTAGGTCCGATTATTAATATTGTTAAATTTTTTGGTGTGACATTTTGAAATATAAAAAAAATACTCACTTGATAGCAATGTAACTAAAAAAATTTGTAATGAACCTGAATTTAACAAAATAATTTTAACAGTGTTAACAGATAGACCTGAAATTTGAAATTTGAAAAGTAGAAAGATTAAATTCCTAGAAATAGAAATACAAAGACTAAGTTCTAAATTTATGAAGAATATATGGACTTATGAAATATTTTAATGAAAATATTATATTATATTATATTATTATATGAGAAGAAGCATTGTATTAATATTTAGATTAAAAAATGATTAAATAGAAAAGGCGGAGAATTTTGTTAGTGGGGGTTGAAATTAAATTTTAATTTTTACGATAGTAAAAATATAATTTTACAATTTGAATATTCTATATCTTTATAATTTTTAAAAGATTAAATCAAATTTTTATCATTTTTAGGGGAGCTAAAATGCAAGTTTACCTTTACTAATTTAAAATTTTAAAAAATATAAAAGGCCTAAATAAAAAAAATTTCCATTCTAGAAGACTTGGAGTCATATCTTGTGTGAAAGGAATAGTGGGGAAGAGGGAAAAAAAAGGTGAAAAGGAGTTCCAATGGAATTTGGAACAACATTCCTAATGGGATTTAAGATATGGATTAAAGATTTTGATAATGGAATTTTGATTTTAGGGTTTGAGTGTACTTTAACTAAATTGGAGTAAAGTTAAAATTTTTTTTAGAAGGGCCGATTTTGATTTTAAATTTTTAGGAGAGCTAAAAAATGTAAATTTTTTTTCATTGTATTAATGTAAAATTTTACAACTTTCAAGGGATTAAACTATAAACTTTTTGTTTTTAGAGAGGGCATAATTAGATTTTAAATTTTTAAAGAAGTCAAAATATAATTTTACCATTAAATTAACTTAACACATTGTAAATGCTCAAGGAACTAAAGAGGCGATTTTTATATTTTGAGAGGCCAAAGCCCCTACCGACCCCCTAGCTTTACCCTTGATTGGAGACAATATTTTTTAACCTTTTTTTATGGACAATCACATATCCCGAAATGAGTATAAATCATTTATCTATAAATATTCAAGTGCGCATTTTTCTATTCTTATATATATTGAAAACTTAATAAATTAAAACTTCAAATCCTAATTTTTTCCAACTCCTACCCCAAAAACAAAAAAACAAGCCAATCCACTTCTCAAGTAACATTAGGATTTCAACTTTTCATGGAAAGATGTAATAGAAAGCAATAAAATGGATGTGAATAGTGAAGGGTTCATCCCCCAAATCCAAAGGAACCAAAAACAATCCATCCAAAACCTTATCTTTGGTGATTTTGTTCATTTCTTTACTATCATTGTCTCTATTGTAGGATACAATTAAAACCATTTGTTTTATTTGCATACCATCTCTGGTTCCCCCCCCCCCCATAAAGTCACTATATAAGAACCTCTTATCCACCATTACCATTTGCTTAAGAAAAAAACAGCCATTTGATCTAAAAAGTATAGCAAAAAGGATTAAAACCATGAGTTGTTCAACAAGAGCTTGGATTGCAGCAGCTAGCAGTGGAGCTATTGAGGCATTGAAAGATCAAGGAATTTGTACTTGGATTTATGCTCAAAGGTCAATTCAACAGCATGCTAAGAACAATATCAGATCTTCATCTTCATCTTCCACTTCTCAAGCTAAGAAAATTTGTGCTCCATCTTCTGATAATTTGTTTAACAAACTTGGAGATGATGATAAGTTGAAGAAATATGAGGAATCTCTTAGAACTGTCATGTTGGTAATCCCTTTACTTATCTAAAATTTGAGATTTATTCCATGTACTTCAAAAATTAAAAAATTAATCCTCCTGCTTTTTTCAATTTAAAAATTCTAATCATAATCATTATCATGGTTTGTAATTTCTATATTTATTTTTTATCAATCATATGCAGTGTCATATGAGGATAGTTTAATTAACATACCAAGTTAGCAAATTTTGATGGAAAATACTAATAACATTAATGACTAAACTGAAATTTTTAAATAAAAAAATTAAGAGAATCTATTTTAATATTTTTAAGTACAAAGATTAAATTTCAACAGACTAGAAATTGGAACACTTCAAACTCAAGAACTAAAACCTATAATGACCCAACCTGAAAAACGTAAACCTAAAATACAAATGACCCAAAAAAATGATTCGAAATTTTTTTAAAATTCCACTCGACTCGACCCAAGATTTATGGAATCCAAATGTATACACTAGTGAACAAATTGTAAACCTTTGCTGCTTTGGACTGCCTTCATCAGTTCAACCATGACAGTGAAACAAGTAAAGTTATAAAAGGAACAGCAAAATATTGAGAGTTAAAACCAAAAAAAGAAAAATCATATAATGAATGCAAATGTCTCTCTCCAACTTCCATATCCTAAACAATAAAAGCAGGAAATAAGAAAACAATTCAATCCCTAACCAGAACACATCCTATATATGAAAATTGCCTAAAAATTTGTACTCATATCACAATACTTCAAGATCTTTTTTATACAAAAGATGCCTTAATCTAGACACAAGAGAAAGGGGTGCAAATACCAGGATTCGAGTCCTAAATCTATCGGACACCGCCGACTGTATGAATCGATCGGGTTAAACCCTTGATTTTCAAATATCATTTGGAAGTTGAAAGTTCTGAGAACCAAGGATTTGGTAGGAGTTGTTCTGAACAAAGACAGCGAGAGAACATTTGCTACTGTTGAAACCATCCCATAGAGTGAAAGTAACAGTGCCAGAGACCGTCTTCTTAGCAGATACGTCTTTGACAGTACAGAGTTTTTCGAGCTTTCTAACAACGAAATCATTGGATAAGACTTTCCCTTTGTTCTCACCTGCTGGGCAGTCATTTACCAATCCGCTCTCGTACAATGCCACCATTATATTGACACCATTGTTGTCTACTTTAGACCTCAAAGCTCCTGTTAAGGTCACTTGTAAGGACTCTGATGTAGGCCTTTGGAAATTAGCCTGTTTTAAGACAGAGATTTAGTTCTTTGTTTTATATCTAAGATTTGGTTCTTGTCAATGAAAGATTAACATGAATTGTATGAACTGATCTTTGCCATGCTAGCTTGGTTACAACATTCTGATAAACTGACTAAACGGGTTAAATTATCAAAAGGTTATGTTAATTCAATCTATTCGGATATCAAATTTGAAGCTCAGTAACTGAACTGGTCGAATACATTGATTTTCATACTGATTAACTTTCAAAACTGAAAAAACCAAACCAAATATCTTCGTTTTGACCAGTTAAACCAATTTAAAGGTAAAAATGCCATAGAAAAACCTGTACTCGGTGTTAAATTGCATTTTCCCCCCTTCACTAAAAAAATGGACAAATTAGTCCCTGTATATTAAATCAAAGTGCAAACTGGTAATTTCTATTAAAAATTTCATCTATTTCTATTGTTAAAAATTGATGTAGCTGATTGAATAACTAGACAGTTTACACATGACATGTCATGTGTACCTCGTGCTGAGGTACAAGGACCAGTTTTTAACAGTTAAAATGGATGAAATTTTTAATAGGACTAATTTGCTTTTTTTTTTGAAAGTAGGACTAGTTTGCTCTTTGATATAACATATAAGCACTAATTGACCCATTTTTCAGTAGAGAAGGCAAAATGCAATCCACCTCCTAGTATAAGGACTTCCATGGTACATTTACCTCAATTTAAACCAACTAATGGAGGCCCTAGTCATTATCCATTTTTCATGTGTAGAAAACAAGCATTAGTATTGGGTCAGCCCATTTTGAGACATTAGCTTACTAGGCTAAGGATTTGATGAAAAGACTTATTTTCAAGGAATACCTGCCTCGGTGTCGCTATTCAACAACATTAGCAGAAGGAAAATGGAAAATTTCTATCACCAAGGCCATATTTTGAAGGTGATTTATGCACTCGGCAAAGAGATGAACTGCGAGAGACGAGGGAGTGTCGAGTGAGAGCCAATATCTAATAGCCTTTAGGTGTGAGTATGTGTCTTACTCGTATTTTATATGCTTTTTTTATGTATTTAAAGGGTGCTTGAAGTAGGGATAAAGCTAGAAATTTATATTAACAGTTTGAGATTGAATTATAAATTTTTAGAGCCAAAATATCATTTTACCATCTTATTAACTAGCAAAAAGTTTAAAGTACCCTGGAGGTCCCTGTATTATAAGGACTGAATCAAATTAGTCCCTCTATTATTAAATGAATTAATAGTCCCTATACTAATAAAAAGAAACAAATAAGTCCAAAATGTAATAGAGTTAACATTTATTGTATAAAAAATGTCTTAAAAATTATTTCTTTTGATTGCAGTTCAATTTCAAACAAAAGATTTCATTCACATAACTTTAAAAATATTAAATCAATTAAACAATAAATGATATTTTTTAAAACAGTAAATGCTAATTCTATTCCAATTTGGCCTTATTCGATTTTCTTTAGCAGTACAAGGACTAAATTGATCCATTTAATAGTAGAGAGACTAATTTGATCAGACCCCTATAATAGAGGGACCTCTAAAGTACATTCACCCAAACAAAAACTAGTGTTTTAAGTAACTAAGAGGCCAAAGCCTTGCCTCCCCTCTGGTGTTGCCCCTGCATAGGAGGGTTATATCTAAACTAATGTTAGAATATCAATGGCAAAAATGCTTCAAGAAAAAAGAAGGGTGAACCAAAATCCATTTTTCTTTTATTTTTTTAGTTTCTACTAACTCATTTTCTTTATTTAATGAATTAGGTGAAAAACAGAAGAAATTAAAGTTAAAGCCACTGTGACAATTGAGAAACCTATAAATGCGTTCCGTCCACCAAGATTTGTTATTTGCTTACCAAACTCAACTCACCATTTAATTTTGGGGACTATACATTTTACAATGTATTTTCTCTAATAGGAATCCATATTGCATTTTGCCCATTTTAATGAAAAATGAGTAAATTAATTTTGCACGTTTAATCCATGAGCAAACTGGTCATTTGTTAAAAATTTCATTAATTTTTATTTTTATTATTAAAAATTGGTGTGGTTGACGGAATGACTAATTCACTCTTTCTTCTAAGATATGAGTAAATTAATCTTTATATCTTACTCCGAATACAAGGTCTCTATAATACTTTTACTACCTATGGAAGAAAATATAATAAACTAACAAATATATATATTTGATAGTTGAGGTGGTCTAGGCTTGATCTTGATTCACTAAATATGTATTCCATTATTGATCCATGGTTCCCTACAAAAGTTTCAAGATTCATGTTCATGACATGAGTTAATGATTATTTAATTGAACAGAGGATCCATTACCTAAACTTACTACATTTCTTAATTTATCTTCACAGGTACTTTCTGGGATCTTCAGATCAAAATCACCAAAAACTTCCAGATTCTAACAAAGGGCTAGATTTATAATTCAATGAAAAAAAGATGGAAATCAAAGACATTATAAACAAAAGAGGGGGGAAAAAGTAATAGAAACCTGGAATGTTGGAGCAGGGAACCTGGGAGCACCGGCAATGATGGATAACAAAGTATCTTCATCATTACCCACACACTGAGCCCTGCCTTGAACCACAACCTGAGGTGTAAACATGGTATCAAGCCTCAAAGCCTCCACATAAGCCTTTTGTCGAACAGTTGATAGGCTTGAACCATAAGGGTCTTTCCACCCCATATAGTCCCAATAATCAACGTGATAAGCCAACACAATCACCGGGGCATCCAACTGAAAATCCCCTCTCCCTAGCCTCGACAAAAGCAACTCCGCCGCCGGCGATGTAACACACCCCTGTGAAGAGAACAACTCGACCAGGACTGGGCCTTCCGCCGACGCTTCAACCACTGTTCCATTGGTTTTCTCATTGGCATGGACTTCATTCCTTGAAGAAGACGATGAACCCCTACGAAAACAGGCAAAGAGACGACGCCCCATGGTTATAAGTTATAACCCCACTGCTTTCGTCTCTCTCTCCGCCCTGTGTGTGTGCTCTAATGGTGTGAGTCTTTCTGCTCACAGGGAAACTGAAAAAAGAACCTTGGTTAGGAAACAAAACATGAAAACGAAGTTGTTGGTTATGGGAAAAACTCGAAAAGAGAGGTGGAGAAAAGATTGTGGCGAATAAGATGCAAAGAAGGATTAGAAGATTTCCCAAATTAAACATAAAAGATGAATACAAAATTCATGGAAATGTTGAAGGGAGACAAGTGGGGGGAATCTAGTTGGTTGGGACAGAGTTGCGTTACCGACACGAATTTGTCGGTGACACGTTGAGTGTTGGGTTGGATGTCAGTGCGGGATTGCACACCGCCACCAAAATCACTACTTTGTAGCCTTCCATGGAGCGGTTGACATTCTACAACGAACCTTCCTTAATAGCAAAGAAACCAGAAATGTTTTTCGTAACTGCACCGGTGGTACGACAGATTAATAAGTCTGTGGTTTTTTAACTTTCTATTTTTTAAATAAATTATTAAACATTTATATTTTTAAAAAATAATTTTTTTTCAATCAATATATTTAATTCAAATGATTTATATCAATTCACGAGTTAATTGATTCAACCTCTTTCTTCGGATTAATGTATCAACCAATTTCCGGTCCAATTAATTCGATTAATCGATCCAATCCTATTCTAATAACCATGAAAAGAAAAGAAAATCATTCAACATAATAACCACAATAGCATATTACGATTAAAGTTTATAGTGAAGATACATATATTTACTATTATATTTATGAGTTTTGTTGATGATTGATTTGAGATTAGTGGAGAAGGTGGCGGAAAAGAAAAGTTCACCTCGTTTGGTACAAGACGGAGAGCCGTCAGATAGAATGGTCGGAGATGAGAACAAAGAGGAGTGAGAAAGAGTAGAAGGAAGTAGGGAAAAAGGATCTCTCTCCACTGTCTGTTGTTCTGTGCCTTATGTACTCTTAGTCCCTTGCCCCTAAATGACATGTGTCGAGCTATTATTAGTAGATCAAAGTTAAGTGATTAAGTGATCTGATGGTATAGGTTATGTAGGGTGGTATTATGGTGTATCTTGTGTCACTTTTGAAGTGACATCATAAAAGGAGTCTGGTGTTGTGATTAATAAGAAGGATCCGTTCAACTATTAGCTCAAAAAGTTTTTACAAAAAAATTCTTTTGAGGTTTGCTTGCACTTTTCATTAACTTACTCGATCCGGATAATTGGAGTGTAACAAGTTTGGACATTTTAAATTTAAAGTAATATTTAGTTTTATACATTTTCATTACTGTTCATATTAGATTTAACATATATATAAATATTTATTGTGAGAGTCCATTTTACATATGATAAATTCAAATTCAATTATTTAAATATATTATTTTTAAATTGCTATTTTACTTTTTCAAATTTGAATTTTTATAAATTCCTACAAATAATTTATTTAATTTAGATTTGAACAATAATACTCAAATTTAATATAGAAATTAAAAATTTTTGGATTTTAAAATAAATTTAAATATTTGAATTTAGATATTATTGAAGCTATAGTGTAGTAGGAAGATAATATTGGTTTGGAATGGTTTTGAAATATATATATAATTAATTAATAGTATTCCATTTCTTTAAAAAAATTAGGACTGAATAAAAAAATAATTCGTTATATTGGAGAATCATAGACAGTGGAGAAGTCCTTTTTGGTAGATATTCTGTCCATTAGTTTTGAGTCTGCCATCTCAACATTACGCTTAACTTTTTAATTGTTATAAGGATAAATTACACCAAATATGATTAAATTAAATTAAATTATTAATAAATTTTTTTATTTTCATCATTCAATATTAAAAAATTTATTTAAGTTACCGAACTATTCAAAAGTTATTGTTTGAGAGTCAGTGGATTATTAATTTTTTTTTAAAAAAAAAAGAAAAGTCCAACCAGTAAGCTCTAAGTGACGATTTGAGGATTGGTACGACAAATCAATACCCATCGATGAGTAAAGCATAACTTAAACCCAAGTTGATTTCACAATCAGTATTGAAGATAAAAAAAAGAAAAAATGCGATATAAACAAAGAATTCCATACAACAATGATTTAACAATCCAATGACTTCAATAATTTTTTTTTGAATTTTATAATTTTCTAAAATTGAATGACCAAAGACGGCTGGGATTCCGTAATCACCTCACATTCCTCATGGCCTTGGCTTTGAAAAAACTCAAAATGTTGATAAAATTAATTTTAAGTTGTTTATCAATTTTGATATTGAGTAAATTAATTATTTTTAAAAAATAAAATAATTTAATTCTTATCAATTTTAAATATAAGCATATAAGGATAATTAATCATAACATTGATGTTTTTCAATTTTTTATATAATTTTAATTATTATAATAATAAATTTAACTCTTAAATTTTATATATTATTTCTCTCTCTATATATATTAATATTGTAGCTAAAGTTTTTTTTTATATATTCCTTTGGGACTTTTTAGATTTTTTAAATCTTATACATTTTTTCAAATTTTTTGGGATTGGGATTAAATTGCCAGAATATGTAAACATTGAGAGTTTAATTTATTATTATATTAATCTAAATTATATACAATTGACAAAAAAAATATTATTTGTCA
The DNA here is from genome assembly GCF_007990345.1 of Gossypium hirsutum. Taxonomy (NCBI): domain Eukaryota; kingdom Viridiplantae; phylum Streptophyta; class Magnoliopsida; order Malvales; family Malvaceae; genus Gossypium; species Gossypium hirsutum. The sequence continues at coordinate 61,722,374 of NC_053441.1, read as the reverse complement.
TTATTAATTGTCTTTAGTTGTTCACTTTTGAAACTAAAAGAGATTAAATTACTATAATTTTTTTAGAGAGACTAATTTGATCAATATCAAAATTAAGAGAATCTAAAGATGTGTTTTTATGTATATAAAAAAAAACTAAAGAGGTTAATATACAAATAGATGTTCACTGTTAATGGGCTTGGTTGAATCGGGTTCAAATTTGATCCGACCTAAAATATGGATTCAATATTCTATATAAGCTCAACCCGTGTTATGTTGGCATTATTCATTATCATATTAAATAAAAATAAATATTTTATTATTATAAAGTGGATTAGAAGTTTGATGTATACAGTAGGACTTTAATGTTTATTAGAAGTAGAATTTTATATTATTTATACTTTTTATGTCTATAAATATAAATTTTGGAGAAGCATCGTAAAACATCTCTATTGATGAATGAAATACATACCTCCCTTCTGTTCTCCTATTTTTTGTTCATTTACTTTCTTTGTTATTTATTTCATAACACGTTATCACTATTTGTGGACAGTGGCTGAGCCACTAAGAGACTCAGGGCCCCCTCTAAAATGGTAAAATTTTAATTTAGGCCCTTTATAATTTATAAAATTTTAAATTAGTAATAGTAAAATTATATTTTGCCCCCCTAAATGATAAAAAATTGATTTAATCTTTTAAAAATTATAAAGATATAGACTATTAAAATGATATTTATTTTTTAGTGTAATACTAAAGCGATGATTTATTTATTTATTTATTTATTTATTAGTGACACTTCAATTTCACGTAGTTAAGAAGTTAGACTTCTCTCAACACCTTAATTTTTTTTAAATCCGATGTTATGTTTATGATAAAATTTTAGTTTCGTGAAACTGATATAAGCTTTTGTGATATCAGTTTCCTTTAAATGAAAAATTTATTAGTACGTTTGTCCTATTAAATCTGTTGCTAAATGAATGCAAGCATAAAAATAAATTTAAATGATAAACTCATGAATATGATAAGTGGCATAGTAATAACCACTAGAAGTGAAAACATGATAAACCTTCAGAAGGTTGTCAATGTGATATGAATGATCATTGATCACATACTTGTCGTATGCCTTTATTAATATTTTTTGAGGAAAGAACTTATATGTCTCACTGACATTGTAATAATAAATACTATCTTTACAGGTAGAAAGTATTTATCTTATTTGGTACTGAAACAAACCAAAATTAATGAAATATTTGGTGGTACAAAATTAGTTGAAAGCTTTGAAAGAACTAATATATTAATATATGAAGGAACAAAAATTGTGATGGTTAATGCATTATCTTCTAGTCAATCTCAAAGAATTCATTAATTTTAAAAGGTATTCATTGTAATGGATCTCATATTAGGATTATGAATAAGGAAAAAATTATATATTTGGTATGAATCATTCTTGCTATGAATATCTACCTGTTTTCATTTTGAGAATGATAGAGAAGTGTTCCATTATTGAAATATATTATGCATGATTCTTGAATGCTTCAGTATTTGATTGACTATTGAATTCTTGGTTGTTCAGTATGTTTAAAAAGTTGAAATTGATTAAAGTTGTATGTGAAGGGTTGAAAGTAGAAAATTTGACCGTGCAGTATCCACTTGAATTGTGGAATAATTTAAGAGAAATATGGCTATCGAAATATGACAATTTTATCTAATCCTTGTTATGATTAGATGCGGCTAAAGTTGCATTGTGAGTGATGATAACTCTACAAAATTTAGGATAAGTTCTCAATTAAGATTATGTGAAAATATTATTATTAATGGGAACTTGTTAAAGAAATTTCTTTTTCAACTTTTCATGCTTCAAATGTGCTTCTGCAATAGCAATATCGTGAAAAAGATTTTAAGAAATATTCTGAATTAATATAATATCTTGAATAAAATAACAAGTTATTAAATGAAAAATTATAAATCATGGCCTCCTGGATCTGTTCCATTCCTTGAAGTGAATGCAACAATACATAATAAATTCAAAAGATGTAAACGTAAACATGATAGGTGGAGCTATAATAATTGTCAAAGGGGTGATCATAATAATTGTTTTCACCACCAGAAGTGGAAAGGTGAAGATGATATGGAGATTGATAATAAGATTAATGCTGAACTTTAGGTTAATACTTTCATACTATATTTTAGATTTTAATTGTTGCAGAATTATGATATATTCATACGCTTTGCTTAATTTTGTACATATAACTATGCAAAGGAAATGTTCGTTTATGCATATTTTGAAACTTGATAAATTGATAAATTCTATTTGCAACAAATCTACATGGCTCGGGCTTAGATTTTATTGTATTTAGGTTAATGGTCTATGTTTGAATGCTTCAAAGATGACATCTATAACTACTTTTAGATTTATTAATTTGGTGCCTTCTTCGATACAATGTTATTATATATGTTTGTATGGTTAAATCACATGCGATGATAAACTAAAAGTTTACATTAGTATCGTTGAACCACATGCATAATAAACTAGAAGTTTATTTGTCTAAATATGTTAATTAGTTGGCATGATTGGTCAGACCATCTTGATCAATAATGATGCGACAAGATAAGAATTTATATGAATATTTATTAAAGAACCTAAAGATTTTTCATTTATCGAGTGTTGCTTGTTTTCAGATAAATTTATTAAACCTCATTAACAAAAATTGATATTAAATTTGTTGCATCTATGAAATAAATATAGGTCCATTTATCCAATAAGTGGATATTTTGATATTATTATATATGGTAGATGTATCTATAAGATAATCACATGTGAGTTATCAAATTGCAACCTGCCGTATGTGTGATTAATTGTTTAATGATTTGTTTAAGAACAAAATTTTCAGATTATGCAATTGAGACAATTCTTACTTACTAATGTTGGTGAGTTTATTACTCAGACTTTCAATGATCATTATATGCAGATTGTTAGTGTGAGTATCTAATGTAAAAGCATGATGTTTATACATATAAAATGGTTTAGCGGAATTAATAATTAAATCCCTCCAATTAGTAGCTAAATAATATCTTTTGAGAACACTACTTTTGAATATATGTATGAGCTGGATCTGATGTTTTACATTAATTGACACTTGTATGCATCATGCCAATAAGTTATGATATATACTCCCCATTACAATTGCTTTTGGTAAGGAGCCAAATACAATCCATTTATTTGAATGTGCAATATATGTTCAAGTTGCTTCGCCACGATACAAAAAAAGGGTATTCAAATAATGTTGGGGATATATATTAATTATGAATCTCCTTGTATTATTAGATGCTTTGAATGAATTGTATATTAAATTATGACATGATTTTTGTTTGGATTTGATAGTTTTCCAACATTAGGGGGGGGGAAGAAATAATAGCTGGATGAAATAATTACTTGGATGAATTATATTATCTAGATCCTCATTGAAAGTAATTTGAACCGGAAGCTCAAAAGATAATTCATTTTATTGTAAGTTAATTGTCAAATGTATTTACTAACCTAATAAGAATAATCAAGTATTATATACCAGCTAATGTGTTGAAGTCCCATTAGGATCACCTGTTAGAATAAATTAAAAGTAATGCATGCCAGAAGCATGGTAGATCCATTGGTTTCAAATATGAAAATTCTCGTAAAAAAATAATAAATCAAGATGGTTGTATAGTAGAGGCGGGTTCTCCTGAAGAAACCCAAAATATAAATAATTATTCAAACTCTAGAAGAGATTCAAATACCTGAAAATGGAAATGATGAAAATAATGAGATCTCAATAAGTTATGTTAGTACAATAAAATATAGAATTGTAGAGAATAGAAAGCTCTTAGCAACGATTTTACATTCAATATTATTGTTGAAATAATGAAAGAAAAGGAAGATATTAAATAAATTTGTCGAGAAATATAAACATAGAATAGATTGGCCAAAGTGGAAAGATGCAATTCAAGTAAAATTAAATTCTTAAAGCTTTTGGACTAGTAGTGGAAATGAAGTTTTTTACTAAGTTTGTCATTGATTATAAAATGTATAATATTCTTTTATGGTAGATACTATTTTTGATATCTTATTAGTACGACAATTCATGAAATTTTGGCAAGTGTCTAATGGTTATTGTTACAGCTTTATATGAAAGATTATATAAATAAGTTTATACTGAAATCCTTGAAAGATTTAGAATGCTAAAAACATATGTATTTTTTATAAAAAAATCATGATCAAAATTTGTTATGATTACTGTTGGAACTTTTGAAGAAATCAAATATATTTCTCTAAAATTATGCCTCACTCATAATTTTCAGAAAAATGATGATATGAGAGTTTATTAAATCTGTTCAAGTGATAATTTGAAAAGACAGTATTCAAGATTAACTACGTAAAATATGAGTAATTATGTGATATTGTCACGAGGGACCAACAAGTTTTAACAATCAAACTAACTTCAGACCACACTCCATTTTTTCCAAGCCAATAAAAAATCTCCAACCACCAATGTGTAAATCCTCTAAATCCCTCTTTTCTTAGACTGTAAGAGAACGTTGAAACTTTCCAAACAGTTTCTACATAAGGACAAAGAAACATAATATGTTCAAGTGTATCATTCTTCGATTCGCATCTTCAAAGAATTTTAAATAGTGGACATGTACATTTTTTTTAAGAAATCATTTTAAAAATTTAAAATGTTTATTTTAATAATTTTATTAACTCATAAAATAATATGTAAAATTACACTTGGATTATTATCAACTCATTAAAATTATTATGAATTTATTTATAATAATAAAACTATAATGACACTTTAAACCTTTTAAAAAATAATAATAACATAGAGTATCCATTTTTCTCTTTCTTTTTTAAAATTTTTCTTTCCTTCAACCCATTTTACCTGGCTAAATTTTATATAAAAAAATTTGATGGTTTTAGGTAGTTTACTAGGATATTTAGAGAAATAGATTGATTTTGGAGAGAAAAGTAAAAATGCGTCTAGTAAGACATTTTTTCTGCTTATGTGGCAAGAAAGTGTGCCTTGCAGGATGCATATTCGCAACAGTAAAATTCCAACAGTTACAAAAACTCCAACGGCTAGTTTATTTGCTATATAAACCCTAGCCATTTTCTCTAGTTTGCATTCAAATCCAATTCTCTCAAGTTTTTAGTTCTCGATTTTTCATTAAATTTCTCTAAAATTTTTGTTGTTTTAATTTTCTATTTCATATTTTATTCGTTTAAACTGATGTTTATAATGACAAATACTCTTATTCATTTTGATAACAACCACATTTTCGACGTCCAATTGCAAATGGTAGGAAAATATTTTTAATTTTTTAAATTTTAATTAAGTTCATTATTAAGTTGTTAACATTATTAAATTTATAATTTTTAAATTTTTTTATATTCAAGCTAAAGATCAGATTTTGGAGACGTACATACACAATCTATCATTGAGGGCACCGCGTGTAATTGAACGATACTTGCAAGAGGTGAGATTCTTGCACGTGTCTCGTGTGCTAGGGGGTTTAGATTGGATTCCACACTTATTAGCGTGTTGATGGAAAGATGGAGACCTGAGACACACACATTCCATCTTTCAAGCAGTGAGTGTGCAATTACACTCGAGGATGTACCTTTACAACTCGGTTTACTGGTGGATGGGCCAATCATTATGAGATCAAAGATCATTGGTGGTTGGAGCGACATTTGTGAGCAACTATTAGGCAATGTGCCAGACAAGGTTTTTGGTAGTCAGATAAAGATGAAATGGTTGAAAATTAATTTCAGTTATCTCAACGACACCTCGAGTGCCATTGAAAGAGAACAACACACCCGTGCATTCATCTTAAGGTTAATCAGTGGTGTTCTACTGCCCGATAAATATAAAAATTTGGTACATTTAAGGTGCCTACTACAACTCGTCGACTTGAAAGAAACGGGTCGACTTAGTTGGGGATCAACCATGTTGGCTACATTGTACCGAGAGATGTGTCGGGCAACACAACCATAAAAAATTAAAATCAGTGGTTGCATACTCCTTCTGTAATCATGGGCATGGTACCGGCTACCATTTTTACATCCCTGAGTCGACACCCCTTATACTTTGCCGCTCGTAACAGGGTAAAATTTATTTGATAATATAGTAACCATAATATTTTTTCATTATTATATTTTTGAAATAACATGGTATTTGAATAGGAGGAACAATCGCGCGAGTCATGTGGGACTAGCAACGAAGCTTGAAGGTGTTCAACTAATGTTAGATCAATGATCGAAAGCCGATGTTAGTTTTTAAAATTTTTAATTATATAATATTTACCTAAGGATTTTAAATTTAATATTATGTAGATAATAAAATTTATTGTTTCGTACTATAGTTTGAATGGATGTCATACGCCGATTCGAGAATTCAAGCATGCATTCTGGTCAAATTTTTTGTCAATCCTAATATTTGGCACGTGAAAGTGTCATTGATAGTTTACACTATGGTGGAGATGCATGAATCCGGTCAAGTGATGTGACAGTTCGGGTTTAGGCAAACTATTCCACCATCATAAAGCACTGCACAAGGTCAATTTGTGAAGAAGAATCAATGAAGATTTGCCTAAATTCCATGGGCAATATATCAACATTTAGGAGCATAGGTACAATTTCATACCTAGTCACGAACCATTTCTCGCTCCAAAATTGGTGACCTTTTTGGACTACATGCCATGGTTCAGACATCACGGCAAGCCATATCTTCTGTCGGAAAAGGCAAGGACTAGGCAATGTCATACTAGGAGGCCAAGACAACCCCCACATCAATCCTAGGTCGGGAGTGTATGCCTAGATGGATTCATCGTCAACTCCAACCTAACACGAGGCACCAAGAGCTATACCACCTCTCGGTCAGTATGATTCATATTATTCTGGTGCTTTCACTAACCCTGTTATTTTTACACAAGCACAACACTATACACCACCAAAACTTGCTTCAACACCTTATTTAGATATGTTTTTTGCACCATCTTCGTCCCCAGCACCATATTACACACCAATGCCAACAACAACACTGACGTATCTGCCATTTCTGATAATTCCAACATTTTATTTGCAACCGGGTTATGTGACACCATACACTTATCTGTCGATAGTGTCGCAAACACCTCCAACATCACTATTCTACCGTGGTGGCTCATCTTCGCGACGACTTGTTAATGGAATGGAAGACATATGATAGCAAAGTAAGAGGACACAATACTCAACCATGAAGGAAGGAGATGAAGACGAAGACGAAGAAGATGTGGAGCCGAAAACCCAACTTGTACAAAGAAATCTGTCTCGCTACCGACACCCATTAGGTTGTGACACACATTCGGTCTGGTGACATTGATGATTCTTTTAAAGATTTGTCATGTAAACCATCATTTACTTTGTTAAATTTTAATTTGTATTGTATACAATTTTTTTCATCCATAATGTATTTGATATCAATAATGTACATATATTTTTTTTACAATCTATGGAAATTGAAAAAAAATTCTTATATTGCATTTTACTTATTTTACATCAATAGTATATAAATATTCACAATTTACCAAAAAATAAGAAGTAATAAAAAATGAACAAATTGTCTATCAAAAGAATAAATAAATGTGTTAATGAGGTATTGTTCTCAATGTTTGCCCCAAGTGTGGACATGTTGGTCTCGTATGCCTTGAATTCCTACAATAATTACATAAACTTTGGTTGGTCTATCCTCTCTCAAATATCTATATTTTCGTGTATCCGAGTAGAAGCCGGCCGACCTTTTGGCTTGCGACGTAACGAAATATTCGGTACCAACTCGAATGAAGCGCCCAATATAGGTGGTCACATACTTTCATCTGGGACATGTGGAAATTCAGATTTCCATACGTTATACATGTGTTCTAGTTTGTACACTTCGTCAACATAGATCATGCAATCTAGTCGTGCCAGGACACATGCAGTAATTGCATGTGCGCATGAAAAACGAAGTGGTTGAAATCTCTCACAATCGTAGGTCCATCATTTCAGGTATACACGGTACAATCCCCTAATAATACCTTGGTCGAGTCTATTGAACTCCGTAACCTGAAATGATAAGTTTGGACATGAGTGACACATTGTAGATATAGAGTTCACTCTTTTTGCATTTTCTCTAATTTCTTTCATCACATCCTAGCACCAAATGTGACCTCCCTTTATCTATCCTATATACTGTTTAGGCATAAAAAAATTATTTTTGGTGAATTTAAAACCCATCAATTTTAACATTTTTTTATTTCTTATTAATGTGGCACATTAATAAACTGACACACATAAATACTATGTCTCATCCATCGTTAATAACCACATCATCAAATGGTTAAAGGATTTAATCGATTAATTTTTAAAATTGAAAAACTCAATTAGAAAAGAATTAATTAATTTTTCCGAAATAATTGAAGAGTCTTTTATAAAACCAGAAAATGGAAAGATATGTCAAAACTTTATCCCAAATGAGAAATGCACCAAATTTTGGCAGAACTTGACAAATAAGAGTACGAACGTCATCGTTAAACCATATTGATGAGCCACAACGAGTAATCCACGTGTTTGCAATATCCGACCACAATGGTACTCTTGTAATTGCCTGCCCCTTAAATTCCCCCATGATGCATCTCTCTTCGATTTTATTTTATTTAAAATTTAAAATATGAATTTAATTTAGAGGTGAAAAACCCGAATCACTTGATGAATTTCGAACATATTCACTTCGAATGGAGCATATATATATGTTGAAAAGTGGATATAGGGTGGATACTTTCTTTTGAATAGTAGATATGGAGTGATTATAATAATTACTTGACTCAACTCAACTTGCGTCATTATATGAAATTACCATTGTATCATTGTATATGTAAGCTATTAATAGGATAAAAATGTAATATTTTAATATAAAAAATTCATATATTTTATGTTTGAATATTTTTTAAATATTTAATTGACTTTAAATAGATAGAAAATATTGAAGATAAGTAACAAAAATTAAATTGAAGTGGAGCGAGATGGGTTGAGGATGGATGCATATAGCATCCATGGAGGTGATAGTAGTTTTTAATATTATACATCCATAGTAGGGCAGGGCGGATGGTGGAGCAGAGTGTGCCAATGGTCGAGCAATGGTGAATTTAGCAATATTTGTCCTGTCCCACTCCATTGTTATCCCTAATTTGATCCCAAAAATTAAAGAACGAACTCCAAAACTCCAATTTGCTCCCCCTGAAATAGGGTTCATCCAATTTTTGGGAGCTTGAACTTGGTAATAGTTCTCACATTGGGGTCTAAACTTTTTGTTCAAATTAGTCCTTGAATTAAGCAATTATTCTTACATTTGGAACTAAACTTTTTTCAAGAAAATATAACGAACTAAATTGGACAAGCGGAAACAATTCTTAAGTTTAGAAACTAACTTCATAAAGAAAACACTTACTAAATTCAAACCTCAAATAATGCATTAACTCCCGAGGTATTATTAAATTTTATAAAAAAAATTAAAAAATTAAAAAATCACTTCTATAAATTTGGGTGGAATCAAAATCCATCAAATTCAAGTTATTTTTTTGCAGTATCAAAATGGGTTCATTTCAGTATATTCCATTGAATCTATTGGCGACCACAAAATGTAAAATCCTGGCCTGGTTGATCCACTGGCACCTAACGCCTTCTATTTTCATCCATAAATACCCTACTTTTGCTTTCATTTTATCACCTCAAATCTTTGTTGAACTCCTTTCATATTATCTATTATATCAGCCATGCTTGAAGGCAAAGCAGTCATTGGTGACACTGATATGCTTCAAACCATGCAGCAAGATGCTCTCCATCTTGCCGCTAAAGCCCTCGATTTTTTCGACGTCACCGAAGCTACCGACATTGCACGGTTCGTAAAGAAGGTGAGATAACAAGTAAATGCAATTTTTTTCTTTTTTTGTAGTTGAGATTGTCGGGGACTGAATCCTGATCACTGAAAAGTTTAAGAGTTTTTCCATCACTGCACTGACACACCGCAAAATGTTTATGGAAATTGAACCATTTACGAGCATGAATTAGAGGTTAATGGCATTGTACCAATGATTCATTTCATGTCATGTGTGATATGTATAGGGGCGTAGCCAAAAGGGGCAAGGCAGGCAAAAGCTTGGTCCCTTGGCTTAATGGTTTAATTGTTTTTTTAGTGCTTTTTAAATGTAAATAGTTCAGTTTAATTTTTTTAGTTTGTTTTAAATAAAAAAAAATTGTAATTTTGGTCCCTTTTAAAAGTTAAAAAGTTTAGTTCAAGTCATTTTAATATAAATTTTTTAACTTTGACCCCCAAACTTTTTTAGTTTTATCTCCACCCCATCATATAATTCTTGGCTTCGCCCCTTTATATGCTTTGTAATAAGAACAATAATAGTTTGATTGAATCCGTTTTGAGAAAAAAAATAGAATCCTATCTGTTCTTTTAAATTTTATTTAAAATATCTTATATAGTAACTAAAAATTGAACCGAACTAAATACACTTAAGTAATATCAGTAACAAAACCGAATCAAATTTAATAAAATCGAACCAAACATTTTGGTTCGAAATAATTTTTTTTTAATTTACTCGATTTTTTTAACCCTAATTTTGTATTATGATGCAGGAATTTGACAAAACATATGGAGAAGGGTGGCAATGCATAGTAGGAACAGATTTTGGTTCATTTGTGACACACTGCTCTGGCTGTTTCATTTATTTTTGCATTGGCAGCCTTGCTTTCTTGCTTTTTAAGGGTTCAGCTGTTCCACAATCTCACCCAAACCAGTTCAATGCTTTAGAAACAGTCAAAGCTTAACATAATTTGTTTTGGTTCAGCACAGAAATATTTGTCATTAGAATTAAAGAGGAAAAAATGGCAAAAAATGATGAGTTTTCAACTTTAGCAATCTCTTTTCTTTTTTCTTTTGTCTTAATCAATAGTCAGATTGAGTTTTTGATCATTCCAGAATCAAATTGTGTTCCGATTAATCCAAAGTCAAATTATGTCGGACCTCAAATAAAGAGAAAGGTCTCTAAATGATTTTCTTTTTCATTCATAACACTTAAATTGAGACTTAAAAAAAATAAACACATTTGAAGAAAGAGTTTATTATCTTCCCTCAATAAATTTATTTTTTTAATCTAACTGTAAATAATTTAAAAAAATTTAATCTGTAAATTACACACGGCTTAATGAAAAATTGTGCCACATAGATAACAAGCTTAGTGAAATGTGAAAATTGAACTAAGATTAGAGTTTGATGTATTCAAATACACTAAATTAAAGTTAATATATGTATTCCAAGGAGAAGATTTCGATGTATATCACATTCTTCAATCTTCGTTGTGTTGGGCGAAGTTAATTAAACATAGTTCTATGCCCTCTACTAGTAATAATATGAGACAGAGACAATGTCGAGAAAGGAAATCTCCACCTTTGAGGTACATTAAGCTGAACACAGACTAAATATCCCAACTAAGCTGGTTGATCCACTTTTACAACATTTTTAAAATATCCATAAAGGAGTGTGTTAGACTAAATACTTGAAGGGTCAACCAACCTCGTAGATCCACTTTTACAACATTTTTAAAATATCCATACCTCAGTTTTCATTTAATATAGTTGAAATAAAAATTTTAAAATATTCATAGCTTAATTATCATCTAATGAACTTTAATTTTGGGTTGTTTGATCAAGTAAGGGAAATTCGATGCAATTCATATTCAATGTAATTATTATTTATACTCACTATTGCGAGGATAGCTCAATTAGGAGAGCGTTAGACTGAAAATTTGAAGTTCACGTGTTTGATCCACGTTCATCGCATTTTAAAACATAAAGGAGAGTGTTATACTAAATTCTTCAAGGGACATGTCTTCTATCCACTTTGACAACATTCTTAAAATATCAACACCTCAATTTTCATTACATTTATTGTAGTTGAAATAACATTTTGAAAATATGCATAGCTTCGTTATCATTTAATGTACATGAATTTTAGGTTGTTGGATCAAGTAAGCGAAATTCGATGGAATTCATACTCAATCTAATTATTATTAATTTTAATCACAATTGTAAGGATAGCTCAACTCGGAGAGCATCAAATTGATGATCTAATGGTCACGTGTTTGATCCAAGTTCATCGCATTTTAAAAATATCGATAAATGGAGAGTGTTAGACTAAATTCTTCAAGGGTCACGTCTTCAGCCCGCTTTCATAGCCTTTATTTTTTAAAACTATACATAGCGCACTTGTCATTTAATGTAGTTGGAATAACATTTTTAAAATATGCATAGCTTAGTTGTCATTTAATGTACTTGAATTTTGGGTTGTTGGAAGGGAAATTCGATGGAATTAATACTCAATGTAATTATTATTTTTACTTATAGTTGCGAGGATAGCTCATTGGGAGAGCATCAGAATGAAGATCTGAAGATCATGTGTTCGGCCCACGTTCATCACATTTTAAAAATATCCATAGAGAAGAGTGTTAGACTAAATACTTGAAGGGTCACTTGGTCGATTCACTTTCACTCTATTTTTAGAATATCCATACCTCGGTTTTCATTGAATGTAGTTGAAATAACAATTTTAAAATATGCACAGCTTAGTTATCATTTAATGCACTTGAATTTTGTGTTGTTGGATCAAGTAAGGGAAATTCGATGCAATTCATACTCAATATAATTATTATCATTTTTACTTATAATTGCGAGGATAGCTTAGTTGGAAGAGTGTCAGATTGAAGATCTAAAGGTCCAAGTATTCGACCCATGTTCATCATATTTTAAAAATATCTGAAGAGGACAGTGTTAGACTAAATACTTGAAGGGTTACCTGGTCGATCAACTTTCACAACATTTTTAAAATATCCATACCTCAGTGTTCATTTAATGTAGTTGAAATAAAATTTTTAAAATATTCATAGCTTATTTATCATTTACTGAACTTGAATTTTGTTGTTCGGTCAAGTAAGGGAAATTTGATGCAATTTATACTCAATGTAATTATTATTTTTATTCACAGTTGCGAGTATAGCTTAGTTGGGAGAGCGTTAGATTGAAGATCAAAAGGTCACCTGTTCGATCCACGTTCATCACATTTAAAAGATATCTATAAAGGAGGGTGTTAGACAAAATTCTTGAAGGGTCACGTCCTCGATCCACTTTCATAGCTTTTTTTATTTTTTTAATATGCATAGCTTAGTTATCATTTAATGTACTTGAATTTTGGGTTGTTCTATCAAGGGAAGGAAATTTGATGGAAATAATACTCATTGTAATTTTTATTATTTTTACTCATAGTTGCAAGTATAGCTCAATTGGGAGAGCATTGACCCGTATCGATTGATGGTTAGACTGGATCGATCAGGTCGTCACTGACCCAGATCGAACCAACAGTAGTCGAATCGGCTCGGAGTATCGTAAGGGTGTCGCACCTGCACCACCGGACACGGCGGTGCTGGCGGCTACGACGACAGTGTTTCGGTGGATGGCGGTGGTTGGTCTTCTGTGGTTGAGTAGTAGAAGAGTTACACTCCTACTGGAACTCTACCAAAGAATTTGATTTCAGATTAACTATTTCAAAAATAATATTATTTTAGTAGTTCAATATTAAATTTAATTTAATACTTATCTTAATAATATTTTATTAATTTAATATTAAAGTGATTGTCTTAATATTAAATTTAAAAACATTATATTATTTTAATAAGATTTATTATTAAATTTAATCTAATATTTATCTTGACAAATATTATATTAATTTAATATTAAAGTGATTAAGTTTAATCAGAGTTGAACTCTCTAAACTCTCCCAATATAAAGAGAGCCTTGGGTTATTATTTTTGACACACTTGAATGCAAGAGAAAGCTGTAGAGAGAAAATTCTCTGACGAGGTTATTTAAGAAAATTTCTAAAGATAATTTTATGATTTATAACTTGACCCAAAAGTTTAAGAAATTGTGAAAAAAAATTTTTATTTGAAACAAGCCCACACTCGATAGACGTGAGCTTGAGGGTAGCAAAAAAGACTACTCAGTCAACAAGCTTATCCTAGACGAATCGAAAGGTACAATTTTGATTAAGTGTTTATTACTTTAGATATCATAATCAAGATCTTGTTTTGAAAAATCTTTTAAAACTCTAGTTTTTCCCTAAATTTATTTTTCACTGCATTTTCCAAACCCGTTTTTTCTAACAAGTGTGCATTTAACATATATCAACAAGTCATTTGATAATTAATCACAAGATTAACTAGCCCGATGAACTATAGCAAAAAAATTAAGATATTCAGGTAACTACACTATACCAAGGAGCACCGTAGTGCCATCAGGGGTATGATTGTACAATCAGAGGCACCAAAGTGTGAAAAGGGCACCGAAGTGCAAACCTGTACAAGCGCACATTCTAGCTCTATTGGCATGTCAATCATATTCTAATTGTTTACTACGTTCAAACGGGCATTTATACAAGATTCATAACATTTATAAGTCAAGGCACTTCCATGTTATCAATACACATTTTGTAACAAGCCACATTCATTCAAAAATCCATATGAATCATGTTTCATAAGTATTCAATAATTCTCAATTAGGTCCTTACTTACCTTAGCATTAGTTTGTAACATTTTAAATCCCAACTCACAATATTAGCAACATATATATACTCACAATTCAATAGTAAAAAGTATGTATAAATACATTTCTATACCTTATGAACTTACCTAATATATTCGGATAATGAGTTGGTTCGTAGGGGCTATTTTGCAATTTTTTCTTTTTATTGGTTTTCCTCTTTACAATTTAATCTTTGATCTATATAATAGTTAAATTCAATTTATCAATCTCAATTGCATTACCATACTCATTTTCATGCATATAACCTATTAATTACCGATTACACATACATCCCTATCCAACCTTCAAACATTAAAATTTACCGAAATTTCATGTTAAACTTGTCATACTTTCATTCTACTCCTTAAACTCAAAATTAACCAAAATCTCTTTACAAATTAGTCTTATTTAACAACCAAGCTTATAAATATATCATTTAACCTCAAAAACATCTAAAAACATTAATGGCAAGTTTTAAAACCTTTAACAATTTTATGAAATAGTCCCTGGGTTAACTAGATTAAGCTACGATGATATTAAAAATATATATAAAAATTACGAAAAAGGGATTTAGATAGGACTTCCATGCAAAGGCCGAATAGTTTGAGCATTCAACAATGGTATTTTGATTCTTTTCCTTTCAACTTTTGATGGAAGATGAATAAATAAAAATGTTAATGGTTTTGTTTTATTTAATTCCAACATATTATAAACTAATTATAATTATTTTAACATATAATCACCTAAAACAAAGCAATTAATGTTCACTACTTTAACATTAGGGTCTAATTCCCTTTTTTATCCTTGCACATTCACTAGTTAAGCCATTTTTACTAACAAAATCTAAAATGATTAAGTTTTATGATTTTTACGATTTAGTCATTGTACCTTAATTAGCTATCCAAATACTAAAATTTTCGGACCAAACTTCAATTCACCTATACAATAGCTCTGCAAATATTTAATAATACTTACAAGCTTGGTTTATGAAAACAAGGTCCTGATACCTTCTTTTCCAAAACTACTGACTTATGGA
This sequence comes from Gossypium hirsutum, assembly GCF_007990345.1. Classification (NCBI taxonomy): domain Eukaryota; kingdom Viridiplantae; phylum Streptophyta; class Magnoliopsida; order Malvales; family Malvaceae; genus Gossypium; species Gossypium hirsutum. The sequence continues at coordinate 61,706,664 of NC_053441.1, read as the reverse complement.
CAAACTACTTGCACCTTGACTAATTGATCAATTAATAAAATCTGTCAAATCACAATTCACTAAATCACTAAATTTGACTCATAAATATTACTTAAAAATATTTACGGACTCACTCGTCGAAATTGTGGTCTTGAAACCACTATTTTCGACACCAATAAAAAACGAGTTGTAATAAGTAATATGTGAAAATAATAAACTAACATGACATTACAAATATGATAACATGTTTAGTGCATTAGATTTTGGAAATAACTAAATTTTACTTAATGAATTTAATAGTTATTCTTTGGTGAGGACTGGAATTTTAAAATTTGTAAAGTATAAGGACTAAAAATGATCAAATAAAAGTACAAGAATTGAATCCACAACTTTTGCAAAGTATAGAGGCTAATAGCATAGTCTAACTTATATTAAATTTCAACAAGTGATTCTCAAGTTTGGTAAAAGTACTATGGAGGCCCTTATACTAGGAGCCAGGTTACATTTTGCCCTCTCTACTAAAAAATGAGCAAATTAGTCATTGTATGCTAGATTAGACAGCAAACTGGTCCTTTTGTTAAAAATTCCATCAATTTACTGTTAAAAATGGTCCATATACGTCAACATGAGGTACACCTAGCACGCCATGTGTATTTGTTTGGTTATTATGTTAGTCACGTCAGTTTTTAATAGTAGAAATTGATGAAATTTTTAACAGAAATGATCAATTTACTATTTGATGACTAATTTTCTCAAGTAAAGGGGTAAAATGTAATCTAACTCCTAATAAGAGCCTCTATGATACATTTACGCTCAAGTTTTTGAGCTTGTTAAAGTTTGACAACTGAATTTCAAATGTCAAAATATGCTCATGTGGATCTTCTTCTTTTTTCTATTTAAAATTTTTAATCTAATCCCTAACGTATTGTTTTCAGAATTAGATTGGATCAGTTGGGGTTTTTGTCTAAAATAAGAGATTGGATCGGTTAACTTACGAATCGATTTCCTTTATCTTTTAAATATTTTTAATAATTTATTCCAATGAATTAGACAAACTTGTTGGATCGAAAATTAATGGTATAATATTCAATTATTAGTTCAGTTATAAAAAAACCTTATTTGATATCAGTGAAATTTTTATGAACTTAATAAGTATACTTACTAGTAAGTAAAATTTGATAAAGGAAATACTAATGCTATTAATGATTGATGTACAGGCCCATTTTGACCCAAAACCCAAAAACATTAGCCCAACTAACTTACCCAACAACCCTCAACCCCTCAGCCCAATAACTTAGCCTAAACCTGAGGCCCAATACAAACCCAGGCCCAATTTTAAAAAAATCTGCCTAGGGTTTCAGCTGACCCTAGGGCCTGCTGGCCAACCACCCCGCCGCACGTCCACTTGCCCTGCCACTGCAACCGCCACCTGCAACACCTGCAAAATGGAAACCAAACACGCAAAGCAAGAGAAAAAACAGCAAAGCAGTAGTAAAAGTAAAAGAAAATGTGTATTAAGAGGCTATAAAAAGGCCAGGAAAATACCAGAAAAGGGGTTTCGCTCCTTCTTTGTTCCATGAACATTCGGCAATAAAAGAAAGGAAAGATATCCAAAGGTTTTGATTTTTTTTCTTTTATTTTCTGCTCTTTTTGTCATCTTTATTTCATTCCAAATAATAAATATTAAATTAACAAAGTAAAAAAACGGAAAGAAAACCATACCTGCGCCGCGCCGGAGGAAGGAGGACCGAGTGGTTTCGCTTCTGTTTTTGTGTCTTTCGTGCATCTTTCGCGAGGTTCGGCCTTAGATCCGTGGCTTAGAGGCAGTCGGCTTCAAAAAGGAACCAAAAAGGTCCGATTTTGAGCCTCCGGCCGCTATACATGGTGGCACTCCGGCGGAGGCTCACCGGCGACCTAACTCCGGCCATGGCCGAAAGGGGAGAATATTTGGGAGAGTTTTCTGGTTTTTCTTTTTAGAAAGGAAGAAAAATGAAATTTTTAAAGAAAAAATGAATTTTATAAGGCCCCCTAAACGACGTCGTTTAAGGCTGGGCTTAATAGCCTAAAACGACGTCGTTTTTTCCCACGGACCCGCGCATCGACCCGACCCGAAGGGGAAGATCCGCGTGTTTTCTTCAAATGGAATAATTCCACGCACAGTCCCTCCGACTTTGAAGCGCGTTACAATTTACCCCCTTTTTATTATTTTTTTTATTTCAATTTAGCCAAAATTTTCTGTTTGTTTCAATTTAGTCCGCTAAAGTGCCGCGTTTTGAGTTCTTGTTTATTTACTGTTTTGGTCCCTTCCTTTCGGCGCACGTTGCAACTTAATCCTTCTCATTTTTTTAAATTCGCCCAGTATTTTCATCTCTATTTCAATTTAGTCCCTTTTTTTAGTCTTATTATTATTATTATTATTATTATTATTATCATTATTACATACTTATTTATATTTATTTTATTAAAATTTCGGTACATGTATATACGTACATATATTTTTATGATATACATACATTATTTTTGTAACATATATATACTTATATATTTTTATATATTTTACAACTTCTATACATATCTATATATCTATATACATATTTTCATTTTCATAAATATATACATATTTATATATAATCTTTATATTTTAAAATATCCCCTTTTTATACTTTTTAAATTCATAAATGCATACATATTACTTCATATATTTTAATTTATATACATACATATTTATTTTTTTCTTTTATATATTTTGTTAATTTATGTATACACATATTTTAGTTTATGTCTGTATATATCTTTTTATATTTAATTGTATTTGTTATTTATTTCATTTTTGTTATTATTTTAAAAGAATGCTTTAACTTTATTTGTTTATATTTATTTTGATTTGTCCCTTTTTTATTTATCTTATCTTTGATGCTATTGCTCGTATTATTATTTTACTTACATCATTATCCTCGTTATTCCATTACACCCATTTTTATTTAGACTCCGAAAAAGAAATTTTAATAATATAAGTAATACTCGGTATTTTAGATTTTCGAGAGAATCGAGCCCTAACGTATTGGGTTCCGACTTTCTTCGTTGAATTTAAATAATCGAGATTACTCTTTTAAAAATGATAAAAAGCTTGTTATCGAGAATCCAATATGTTGTGTCCTAATGCATTGGATGTGACACGTTGTTTTCTCGAGACGAGGATTTTTCGAAATAAATGCAATATTCAATGTTTAATATTTTGAGAAATTGTGCCCTAACGTATTGGGTTGCGATTTCTTCATTTGATTTAAACAATTGAATATTCTTTTAAACTTTATTACACGAATCTTTTCAAACTCAAGTTTTAAACGATATCGGGAATTAAAAAAGGATCGTGCCCTAACTTACTGGTCGTGATCCCTTTTTTATCCAAGATAGTTAAATGTCTTTTGAACAAGCATTTCCATTCGCGTATCGGGAATTCGAGACATTGTGTCCTAACTTACTGATATGATTCTCTTTCTCGAATAACGTGAAACATGCCCTTTTCCTGAAAATTTTCAACTTTTTAATACAAGGACCGTATTTTTAAATTCTTCAAAGTTTTCACTCTTCGACACTAAGACATTAAGTAATCAACTAGGTACCAATTTTGGGCGTATCGAGGGTGTTAATCCTTCCTCGTGCGTAACCGACTGTCGAACCCGTTTTTCTGAATTTCGTGGACCAAACTTGTTGTTTTAATAAAATCAAACTGTTTATTAAAAACAACCCCTTTTCGAGGTGATCCAATCACACCTCATAAAAAAAGGATTGGTGGTGACTCCCGTTTTCGTTTCATTTTTCAAAACCCAAGTCAACCCCGTTTTTCATAAAAAAAATGGTGTCAACAGCTTGGCGACTCCACTGGGGACGGAAAATAAGTGAGTCGAGCCACGAGTTGATTACTTTTTGTCTTTTTGTCAAAAATTAAAAATTTGGTTTAAATTTACGATCCTTTCATTGCATTTTATTCGTCTTTATTACAATTTTCATTGTTGTGGTTTATAATTGCTCTGTTTGTTTAAATTTTGGTATCTTTTTGCATTGCATTGCATGACCGTTGGTCACCCCTTTTAGGTGGGAGTGAGAAGCTAGTCCTTCGTGAGGTTTTCACCTCCGTGCAGGATAATGGATCGCTTTTGGGATACATCCGTACCTATGTCTTCGTGAGATTTTCATCTCCGTACAGCCATAGGGAAATGTATTCCCCTGAACCGAACTCGGTCCGTATGAGCCTATAATGGGTGAGGATCGAGGAATCTGCTGGTTCGGGTACCCTTACTTTAGAGCCAAACCTCATGTAGTGAACCTTAGGAGCCCACCCTAGGTAGAACCACTTCGAACCCCTAGTATTCACCCGAATAGGGGTTCTATATATTTTTGCTTACTTGCTTTGTACTAACCTATTTTCCTTTTTTGATGATTACATTGCATTTTTATCATAAAGAGGTGTTGATTCAGGTTCGGTTGTTAAATAAAGAGCTTGTCATAAGGAATGGGTCTTTTGATAAAGTGGAAAATAATACGGTTGCCCGAATATGTTCCGAGAAAACACAACAAGAGAAAGATGATAGAGGACAACACAACTATTGCTCTGATGCCCGAGGATTCAAGATGACGAAGATTATTCAAGAACCACTGAACTTTCTTAAAGAGGAGCCAACGAGCATCATGAGGATAAACGAGTAACGAGCCGAGGCCTGGATCAAGCAAAAAGGAAATAAAAGAGACGTCCCTTTCGAAGAGTTCATGAGATTCATCTAACGCGCGAATGAAGAAAAGGATCGTTGTCTTGGAATATAAGGGCAAGGCCGTATGTATATCCGCTTTATGTAAAGAGATTTGTTTTCTAGTAAAGTTCATCTAATATAATTGAATCAAAAAATCAACGTCTCTTTTTGCATTCATGCATTTGCATTACATTGCATCATATGCAATAGATTTTCACAAAGTGACCCTAATTGAGTAAAATTATTTCAGCTAATCTGGAAAAACCAACATTCTTGTGGTACCCGAACAGGAACAAAAGGACATGGGCCAAAGATTGGAAGAACTTGAACAACTCCAAAGGGGGAGGCAAGACCAACTACAAATACATGAGCGGTTAGCTAAGGTCCAACGGGATTGAGTTCTGTGAAGGGGTCAAAAAAATGTTCATATCAATGTCATACATGAAGATAAAAAGGGACCTTGTTAGATATCCGCCCTTATAAACTTGGAAGTGTTCTAAATAATCAGATTGTAGAAGAGACCCCTATAGTATTTAGAACTTACTTAGAGTAATATTCAAAACAAACTTGTTGCTTTTAGCTTAGAAGCAACAATAACTCTTTTGTGAAATAGACTCATTTTAATGAAATGCATCTTTGCGATCATTTTTGAGCCAATATTCTTTCATTCTTTATGAATAATTATTCTTTCATTCTTTTTCCAAACCATTCATTCATTCATAATCATATTGTACAGATAATCATTCTTAAATTCATACATTCTTCGTATATTCTCTTGTACCTATAATAGGTCCCCAAATATCAACGACATGAATGACACTGCTACAGACTTAGAATCTCCTTTTGAGCGAGACATGTGTTTAGAAGGATCTCACGACTTTGAAGATAACATAGATCGTAGCTTATCTCCAAACTTGTTGAGGATGGTAGAACAAGAGGATAAACAGATCCTACCTCTCAAGGAATCATTAGAAATTGTGAGCTTGGTGAAGATTAGAATTGACCTGACCACAAAGACGAAACAAGACCTTGTTGAGTTACCTCTAGAGTTCAAAGATGTCTTTGTATGATCATACCATGGTATGCCTCGATTCTTATAATAAAACATGTACAACAGCACGATGTCAGAAATTTACAGTGCGAACGATGCAATTCTTTGCCGGGGCAAGCCTCTCTCGTTGAGTCAGCATAGCTTTGCCCATTTGAAGTCGAGTTTCCATCCTTTCAAGATGTTGCTGGATTTTATCCTGATTAAAGAGGAAGATCCAAAGGTTTTGTCGTAGTTGCGTCCCAAAAGGGCTCTATGAAAGAAATCTGGTACCAAAGAAGGTTTTTCACATACAAGATAAAAGTGGAAGATCTTATGTGGAAGACTTTAGAATAACATTGATTCTGGTCGAAAAGTGTGACCAGGACTTGCCTGATCTCGTGAGTTCAGACTCCAAAAAAAAAATAAAAAAATCAAAAAAAAAATAAAAAAAAAGAGAGGTCAAGGCGAAAACCCGCAAAGGGCGCTTTGACCAAAGGTAGATCTGAGTTGAAAACCCGAAAAAGGGCGACTCAAATTTTGAGCAAAATAGGGCATGGACATCACTATTATCGAAGACTTCTAATGGGCATTGCTTCATTTTTGAGAGGCTACTTCATGGATCAAAGTCATCCTATACCGATACAAAATTTCAGAAATGATGGTATTGGAAAATGCATTGAACTTAAATGATAGCACGATAACTGAGGTTTGAAATCAATTCAGAAGCAGACACCACATTTTGTCACCAAATTACCTAGAGGTGAACAAGGACTGGCATGAGAAATTACTATTTGCCCTCATCGTTTGTCGAACATCTGTACTGGGGCAACACCTCTCTTTTTGGTTTACATGATTGAGGTAGTTTTACCTATTAAGATCCCCTCATTGCTTGTTGGAGGGATCCAATCGCGATATGATCAGTTGGCCCTAGGAAAAGGGATTAAAAGCTATTCATCAGAGTCGGATGTACCAGAAATAAATTATATGAGCCCACAATAAACAAGCTCGTCTCAGAGAATTCCACGAGAGGGCTAGATGTTGAAAAAGATTCTTCTTTAACGAAGGGATTCTAAAGGGAAATGAATGCCAAACCAGGAATGTCCCTATGTTATAAAGAAGACCATTTTCAGAGGAGCACTGATCCTGAGTGAGATTGTCAATCCTATAAACTCGGATCCAGTTAAGAAACACTTCGTTTAAAGAAGAAGGAAGGACCAATATGAAAACCTGCAAAATGCACTTTGAGTCAAACAAAAAAATATATAAAAAAATGAATGAATGAAAAAATGAAAAATGAAAAAATGAAAAAGTAAAAATGGAGAGGCTAAGGGGAAAACCCACAAAGGGCACCTTAGGCCAAAGAGGATTTGAGTTGAAAACCCGAAGGGCGGCTCAAATATTGATCAGAATGGGGCATGAAGTGATCAGATTGGGGCATATGGTGATCTTGCTATACCTGAAAGGGTAAGGCGACATCTTGGGGCATCGACAGAGTCTTGTAGATCTCCTAAACACATGTCAAACTAAGGAAAATCTTCAGAAAGTTTGTACAGAGAAGTTCAAGCTGCGATATCTGGGGCACCTAACCTTCATACTATTTATATATTGAATTTGTTGTTCTTGGAATGCTTTATTCTTTTTCGAGATATGTGTTCCAATCAATTCCTCTTTTATTCTTGCTACCCTTGATAATTCATTCATTTCAAGCTTGCTCTCAAATCAATTCTATTTTATCTATCGGTATAATCTTTTGCAAGCATGTTGCATTAGAATAATGATTAATGGACTAATAATACTTTCACAATGGAAGTTTTGTATATTACTCTAGAAGTTTCTAAATAATATAGGAACCTGAAACAGGACTATTGTTTAGAAAACACCAGGTTTAAAGGGTGAAATATCTAAGAAGGAAGAATCTAAGACTATCATTTCGGATTTTGTTGTCCAAACATTGATGGAACAAAATGACAAGAGACCAGAGCTTCAATGAACCAACAAGCGATGTTCACCAAGCAATAAGAAAAGGTTTTCTGGGAAAAGAAAGTTCTTCATTGTGCATAAACATTTGGTATGACACCTTGGGAATGGTGCAGGAGACCAAAGAGTTTCACATTATGTATTCTTGAATTGTGATAGCAAAGGATAGAGAAAAGGCCAGATCTTTCTACCCTTGGGTTACAGCGGGAGAAAGATGGTACAAATTTTATGACCCAGTGGATTGAACTTTGAAATTCACAGTGGGGGGCAATCAGATTAAGTGTTTCTTTGGATATGCCAGCCAAGCAAGAAGGCGTTGTAACACGTCAGTGATAAAACAATGAGTAATAACAACTCAAACATTAAGGAATCATCTTCATGACATCATGCATTCATTCAAATGTCATTCATACACATCTAGTTAGGAGCATTTGATTCGTTCTGATCATGTCATCCTAATCACTAGGCACAATTAGGTTCATAAAATAGAACATGCAGGTCATGTTCTCCAGGGAACAGATCAATGAAGTAGCAGATCTTATCTTCCTGTATTTGGCAGCGGAGGGGATCGAAGATAGCAGATCTTGTCTTCCTGTATTTGGCAGCGGAAGGGATCAAAGATAGCAGATCTTGTCTTCCTGTATTTGGCAGCGGAGGGGATCGAAGATAGCAGATCTTATCTTCATGTATTTGGCAGCGGAGTATATCGAAGATGGTGAATCTTATCTTCCCAATACAGTGGAGAAGTAGATTTAAGCCATTAGTCCTATCTCTCTAAACAGTAGTGGAGTAGGTTGAAGATTCCAAGATTCTGTCACCCTAACCAGTAGTGGAGCAGATCGAAGATGGTGAATCTTATCTTCCCAATACAGTGGAGAAGCATATTTAATCCATTAGTCCTATTTCCCTAAGCAGTAGTGGAGTAGGTTGAAGATTCCAAGATTCTGTCACCCTAACCAGTAGTGGAGCAGATCGAAGATGGCGAATCTTATCTTCCCAATACAGTGGAGAAACAAATTTAAGCCATTAGTCCTATTTCCCTAAGCAGTAGTGGAGTAGGTTAAAGATTCCAAGATTCTGTCACCTTAACCAGTAGTGGAGCAGATCGAAGATGGTGAATCTTATCTTCCAATACAGTGGAGAAGCAGATTTAAGCCATTAGTCCTATTTCCCTAAGCAGTAGTGGAGTAGGTTAAAGATTCCAAGATTCTGTCACCTTAAGCAGTAGTGGAGCAGATCGAAGATGGTGAATCTTATCTTCCAATACAGTGGAGAAGCAGATTTAAGCCATTAGTCCTATTTCCCTAAGCAGTAGTAGAGTAGGTTGAAGATTCCAAGATTCTGTCACCCTAAGCAGTAGTGGAGCAGATCGAAGATGGTGAATCTTATCTTCCCAATACAGTGGAGAAGCAGATTTAAGCCATTAGTCCTATTTCCCTAAGCAGTAGTGGAGTAGGTTGAAGATTCCAAGATTATGTCACCCTAACCAGTAGTGGAGCAGATCGAAGATAGCGAATCTTACCACGAATCTCATCCCCCTGAAGTTGCAGCAGAGTGGATTGAAGCCACAAGTCATAATTCTTTTTGAAGTTGCAGTGGAGTGGATCGACGCAACAAGACACAGTGAACTGGAGTGAAGCTACTTGAAGAAGAGAAGCACCAGAACAAGTCAAGAATCGGCGAGGCCGGGCAAAATTTCTTAGTCTTTGCTCTATTATCGTTACACGACAACGAGCAAAGAGGGGCAACTGTACAGGCCCATTTTGACCCAAAACCCAAAAACATTAGCCCAACTAACTTACCCAACAACCATCAACCCCTCAGCCCAATAACTTAGCCTAAACCTGAGGCCCAATACAAACCCAGGCCCAATTTTTAAAAAATCTGCCTAGGGTTTCAATCTGAAACCCTAGGCGCCGCATCTGCTGACCCTAGGGCCTGCTAGCCAACCACCCCGCCGCACGTCCACTTGCCCTGCCACTACAACTGCCGCCTGCAACACCTGCAAAACGGAAACCAAACACGCAAAGCAAGAGAAAAAATAGCAAAGCAGTAGTAAAAGTAAAATAAAATGTGTATTAAGAGGCTATAAAAAGGCCAGGAAAATACCAGAAAAGGGGTTCCGCTCCTTCTTTGTTCCATGAACATTCGGCAATAAAAGAAAGGAAAGATTTCCAAAGGTTTTGATTTTTTTCTTTTATTTTCTGCTCTTTTTGTCATCTTTATTTCATTCCAAATAATAATTATTAAATTAACAAAGTAAAAAAAGGGAAAGAAAACCGTACTTGCGCCGCGCCGGAGGAAGGAGGACCGAGTGGTTTCGCTTCTGTTTTTGTGTCTTTCGTGTATCTTTCACGAGGTTCGGCCTTAGATCCGTGGCTTAGAGGCAGTCGGCTTCAAAAAGGAACCAAAAAGGTCCGATTTTGAGTCTCCGGCCGCCATACATGGTGGCACTCTGGCGAAGGCTCACCGGCGACCTAAGTCCGGCCATGGCCGAAAGGGGAGAATATTTGAGAGTGTTTTCTGGTTTTTCTTTTTAGAAAGGAAGAAAAATGAAATTTTTAAAGAAAAAATGAATTTTATAAGGCCCCTCTAAACGACGTCGTTTAAGGCTGGGCTTAATAGCCTAAAACGACGTCGTTTTTTCCCACGGACCCGCGCATCGACCCGACCCGAAGGGGAAGATCCGCGTGTTTTCTTCAAATGGAATAATTACACGCGCAGTCCCTCTGACTTTGAAGCGCGTTACAATTTACCCCCTTTTCATTATTTTCTTTTATTTCAATTTAGCCAAAGTTTTCTGTTTGTTTCAATTTAGTCCGCTAAAGTGCCGCGTTTTGAGTTCTTGGTTTATTTACTGTTTTGGTCCCTTCCTTTCGGCGCGCGTTGCAACTTAATCCTTCTCATTTTTTTAAATTCGCCCAGTATTTTCATCTCTATTTCAATTTAGTCCCTTTTTTTAGTCTTATTATTATTATTATTATCATTATTACATACTTATTTATATTTATTTTATTAAAATTTCGGTACATGTATATACGTACATATATTTTTATGATATACATACATTATTTTTGTAACATATATATACTTATATATTTTTATATATTTTACAACTTCTATACATATCTATATATCTATATACATATTTTCATTTTCATAAATATATACATATTTATATATAATCTTTATAGTTTAAAATATCCCCTTTTTATACTTTTTAAATTCATAAATACATACATATTACTTCATATATTTTAATTTATATACATACATACATATTTATTTTTTTTCTTTTATATATTAAGATATACTTTATATATTTTGTTAATTTATGTATACACATATTTTAGTTTATGTCCGTATATATATTTTTATATTTAATTGTATTTATTATTTATTTATTTCATTTTTGTTATTATTTTAAAAGAATGCTTTAACTTTATTTGCTTATATTTATTTTGATTTGCCCCTTTTTTATTTATCTTATCTTTGATGCTATTGCTCGTATTATTATTTTACTTACATCATTATCCTCGTTATTTCATTACACCCATTTTTATTTAGACTCCGAAAAAGAAATTTTAATAATATAAGTAATACTCGGTATTTTAGATTTTCGAGAGAATCGAGCCCTAACGTATTGGGTTCCGACTTTTTTCGTTGAATTTAAATAATCGAGATTACTCTTTTAAAAATGATAAAAAGCTTGTTATCGAGAATCCAATATGTTGTATCCTAACGCATTGGATGTGACACGTTTTCTCGAGACGAGGATCTTTCGAAATAAATGCAATATTCAATGTTTAATATTTTGAGAAATTGTGCCCTAACGTATTGTGTTGCGATTTCTTCATTTGATTTAAACAATTGAATATTCTTTCAAACTTTATTACACGAATCTTTTCAAACTCAAGTTTTAAACGATATCGGGAATTAAAAAAGGATCGTGTCCTAACTTACTGGTGTGATCCCTTTTTTATCCAAGATAGTTAAATGTCTTTTGAACAAGTATTTTCATTCGCGTACCGGGAATTCGAGACATTGTGTCCTAACTTACTGATATGATTCTCTTTCTCGAATAACGTGAAACATGCCCTTTTCCTGAAAATTTTCAACTTTTTAATACAAGGACCGTATTTTTAAATTCTTCAAAGTTTTCACTCTTCGACACTAAGACATTAAGTAATCAACTAGGTACCAATTTTGGGCGTATCGAGGGTGCTAATCCTTCCTCGTGCGTAATCGACTGTCGAACCCGTTTTTCTGAATTTCGTGGACCAAACTTGTTGTTTTAATAAAATCAAACCGTTTATTAAAAACAACCCCTTTTCGAGGTGATCCAATCACACCTCATAAAAAAAGGATTGGTGGCGACTCCCGTTTTCGTTTCATTTTTCAAAACCCAAGTCGACCCCGTTTTTCATAAAAAAAATGGTGTCAACAATTGAAGTAAAAATTTTAAATTAAAAATAAAAAATAAAAAATGTAAATTTTAATTTTAATTTTCTAATTATATAAATTACATCTCAATTTTCTCCAAAATACTAATTTCAAATATAAAACTCGAACAGAATCTTCTGACCATCAGCTCCACCATATTAGACCCCTTTTCTTCTTGGAACCGGGTTACGTGGACCGGGTTATTGTCTCCCCCAAATTCTGTCTCATTTTCTTCTCCCCCTTCTTCTTTGAAATTACGCGCCGGTTTTTTTTCCTTCACTTTCTCAACTTCATACAAAAACTGGAAAATTTTTACAGTTCATATCACTTATTTTGGCAGCTAATCTCGTACTCCCCCCCTCTTTTTTAATATATTTTCTCCTTTTTATTTGATTTACTTGCTGTTGAAAACTAAGTTCTTTCTTTGTTTGTTTTTTTGTTTCAGGTTTTGAATTTTAGAGCTTAATCTATTACTATGGCCGACTCAAGAAGGTACAATTTCTCCTTTTTTTTGTTTTTTTTTTGGGGCTGAATATTATGTATTGAAGGAAAAAAAATTTGCAGTGAGGATAGTAGCAACACACTTCGAATACTAGTAGCGACGGATTGTCATTTAGGTTATATGGAGAAAGATGAAATACGACGACATGATTCATTTCAATCATTTGATGAAATATGTTCAATTGCGGAGGAAAGACAGGTATATTTGCTAAAACATGGAATTTCTTCCTTAATTTCTTTTAGTGTTGGTATGCACTGACTGTGATTTGGTATTAGGTGGACTTTTTACTTCTTGGAGGAGATCTTTTCCATGAAAATAAGCCTTCGAGGTCAACTTTGGTTAAGGCCATTGAGATTCTTCGTCGGCATTGCCTTAATGATCAACCTGTGCAGTTTCAAGTTGTTAGTGACCAGACTGTGAATTTTCAGAATGCGTAATGGTTCTCTCTTTTTCAGTGTCGTATTGTATCTTATCTTTGTCTTGTACTTTGCCATAAGTCATAAGGCTCATATTTTTGTCTAGCTAGTGATGTGATAATATTTAATCAATGATTCTATGCTCAAATGTTTTTCTTTTTTTGGTAAATTTGTTTAGTTAATTAAAGTAAGTTCATTTACTTATATGCACCCGATATGCAAATATGCTCTTTCCATTGGTTGCTTGATAGCTGGTTCACAGATTTTATCACGTTCATTTGTAAAATGCATTGCTCTCTTTACAGATTTGGGCATGTGAATTATGAAGATCCTCACTTCAATGTTGGCTTGCCCGTGTTTAGCATTCATGGAAACCATGATGACCCTGCTGGAGTGGTAAGGAATTCATTGAAACATGCCTTTCCCCCACTGTATCTTTCATTCTATAGATAAATCTTGCTTGTTCAACCTTTTCTCTAATTTTGGTGTTCCATCCTATGTCTCATAAATTTTCATGTTTCTCTAATCCCATGTCTATCTACATATGGGATACGATAATCATAGATAGAACTTTCCAACTGTTTACTCCCTTTTTGATTTGTTAGGTAATCTTGTTTTCATAGAGTGAATAAGTCTGCTGTTCTTAAAATTGTTTGTGTGTTCTGTTCCTAAGTGTTTATTGGTGACAGGACAACCTTTCTGCAGTTGATATTCTTTCTGCATGTAACCTTGTCAACTACTTCGGGAAAATGGTTCTTGGTGGTTCAGGCGTTGGTCAGATTACACTCTACCCTATTCTTATCAGGAAGGTCTGCTTGTCATTTTGTTAATATGAGCTAGAAAGGTAATTGTCTTTCATTGGAAAACTTATGTTTCTTTTTGAATTGCAGGGCTCAACTGCTGTAGCTCTTTATGGTCTTGGGAATATTAGAGATGAGCGGCTCAACAGAATGTTTCAGGTACTCTACAAGTTAAAGTTGATCATTTTTACAGCTCATTAGTTTCTGAGTTCCTGAATATTCAGTTAAAATTCCTGTTTATTTGGTTTATTGTATTTGGTTTCTCAGACCCCCCATGCCGTGCAATGGATGCGACCTGAACCTCAAGAAGGATGTGAAGTGTCTGATTGGTTCAACATTCTGGTGCTTCATCAGAACAGGTTCTGTGTGTGTGTGGTTGTTGCTAGTCCATGTCTGCGTGTATCATGTTTACGTATGTTCTGTGTTTTGATTGAGTTATTTCATGCATGACCAAAATTAGAAGTGGAAAAGGATGTTATGATGTAAATTCACATTCGGACATATTAAATCTTTTTATAATGTGGCTTGCAGAGTGAAGATGAATGCTAAAAATGCGATAAATGAGCGCTTCTTACCACGCTTCCTTGATTTCGTAGTGTGGGGACATGAACATGAATGTCTTATTGACCCTCAGGTGCTGGAGGTGTAAAATATTTTTGTCTTAGCCTTTATACCTTTGAGGATGCAAAAAAAATTGAAGGTTGATTTTAATTTCATAGGAAGTACCAGGGATGGGATTTCACATTACTCAACCAGGTTCGTCCGTTGCAACGTCACTGATTGATGGAGAATCAAAGCCAAAACATGTGCTCCTTTTAGAAATTAAGGTTGCATGTCTATGAAAGATTGGATTTTTCATGTAATCAATCAGCATCTGTTTCTTCATTATATTTTCTCTCCATAATTTGCTGCTTTTTTTGTAGGGAAATCAATATCGTCCAAACAAAATACCTTTGACATCAGTGAGGCCCTTTGAATATACCGAGGTAAAGCAGTTCCGTTTTTAATTATTTTTAAAAGTATTTCAAAAGGCAAGAAGTTGAGAATAGTTCTTTTATCTTACTCATGTTCATGATTTAGGTTGTGCTGAAGGACGAACCTGACATTGATCCCAATGATCAAAACTCAATTCTTGAACATTTGGACAAAGTGGCAAGTCTCTTTCTTGCATGAGATAACAGTTTTGGACTTTCTGAGTTCCTATATTATCCAATAGAGAAGTTTAACAAATTAAGTCTTTTAGTTATTTATGGTAGGGACAAAATCCTTTGCCAACTTCTTAGTAATAACTTAACTTTTGATTTAGGTGAGCGGTCTGATTGAGAAATCTAATAGGAAAGCTGTCAATGGATCAGAGCAGAAGCTCCCATTAGTCCGAGTTAAGGTAATTTCAGACTCTGTTTTGTGAACAATGCTACTATGATAGCTTATGTGTACACCTGAGTTTTTTTCTTTCCCACTGACATGTTTCACCTTTGAGAGGTAGAACAATCTGTCCCTTTCCCTTGCACTCTAGTGTGTATCACACTCAAGAAGGAAATTGAAGAAAGACTGTTAAAGATCTCTAACTCAACTAAGCCCAACAACCCTTTTTTCTATTTTGATTTATTTTTAGCCATGATTTCTTTTATGCATTTTTCTTTTCAACTACCTCTATCCTCTTTATCTCCCCTTGCATTCTCCTTTTCCTCCCCCCCCCCCCTTTTTATGATGTTTTATTGTTGGATGTGAGGGTTGCTATATGGTGACAGATATAAAGGATCTCACTTAAAAATTTCGATGTTGTCAAATGAGTCATATGTCTAAAATCTTTTACTATATTCAGAAAACTTTCGTCATGGTATCTTTGTTGCTAGCACTTCATCATTTGGAAAATGCTTACACATCCCCTTTTTTTCTTTTTTGTTTCTTAGATCATCCATCCTGTATTATTTGCAATTTTTTATTATTATTCTACTTTACTCTATGCTTGTCTTGATTCTGTAAGGCGTTGATTTCCAAAAAGAATGTACCTTAGCATTCAGAGATAACCTTTTCAATATTACTCTGCGATATTTAGGTGGATTACTCTGGATTCATGACAATAAATCCTCAAAGATTCGGGCAGAAGTATGTTGGGAAGGTATCTTGAGGCTATTGCTTGTACCATACGATGAATAAGTTCTCATTTTTCTTTCATTTACACACTAAATTATTAGAATTCAATATTTGCAGGTTGCAAATCCTCAAGATATTCTTATATTCTCCAAGTCTTCTAAAAGGAGTCAGAAAGAAGGTAAACAAGCTTATGCCTGCTGAAATTAATCTTGTAAACCCCTAATTCTTAAGAAAATTAGGTAGCCAGTTAAATGTTCTGCTACAAGGCTCAAGGGGCGAAAGTGACAAACATATACTGAAACTGCTGTTGGCTTGGAAGCTTGATTTCACTTTTGAACACTATCAGATATTATTACTTGTTAGAGAAATCTGCCATAAGATGCTTCCAAAACAGCATCTGGATTGTCAAAGCTCTCCTGATGTCTTAATCTTATCTGCTTGATGTTAGCTCATAGAAGCATGGTATAGCTTGAGTTCAACTTAAAAGGTTTTTTTTAATGGTTGTAGCCAAAATTGATGATTCTGAAAGGCTTCGTCCAGAAGAACTAAATCAACAGAATATAGAAGCATTAGTTGCTGAAAACAATCTGGTAAATCAAACTTAGCATTCCCTGTTTCCTTAGCCTCTTTCTTAATTTTTATATATATCATTTAATACTTATTTCATTTAGTCCAGGAGGGTACTGAGCATAATCATCTCGAAATATTGTTCCTATGGAAACTATTTTTTTATTGAAAACTAATTATTCTATTTTCGATGCATGCTCAATTGTACATGATTAAGCATGAATTGAGCACTTCTGCATATGAAAGTTGTATTAGATTCCAGTTTTCTTTGAGCTAGTGCGCTCAGTGGGACTTGCTTGACAGGAAACAAATATTTATTCTGAAGTTTATTCACCTTTAGCCTGACCCTTCTTATCATGTCTATCTTGCAGAAAATGGAGATTCTTCCAGTCAATGACTTGGATGTTGCGCTGCACAATTTTGTTAATAAGGATGACAAAATGGCTTTCTATAACTGTCTGCATTATAATCTTGAAGAAACTCGTGTAAGTATTTACTGCTGTTCACATAATGCAAATCATAATGTCTGAATGGGGCGGGGAAGACCAAAGAAGAAATGGCAGAAAGTATTAAAAGGAAACAACTTCTGCTGGTTTAACTCATGGTTCTAAATAGAGCTCAATGGCTTTATTTGATCCGTACAGCCTTACTTGATTTCGAAAAAGGCTTGTTTTGGTCCTTGTTTGATTTTATGTCCACTGGATCTTCCAGTAATAAATTCCTTTTGGGTGGTATATTGCAACATAAGCTTATGATTTTCTGCTTGTATTTGCTTGACAGTGGTTAGTTCTTTTCTTCATTGGTAGTGATTTTTTCACTCTTTTGATTTGACAGAAAAAAATTGGAAAGGATTCAGATGTTTCAAAGTTTGAAGAGGAAGACTTAATTCTTAAAGTTGGAGAGTGCTTGGAGGCAAGAACTTAAAGTTGATATAAACATTACTACAAACTTTTACTGCTAAATGCAATACCCTCAACTGGAAAATTGTTCCTTGGTCAATTGTTCTTTTTTGCTTGTGCCTCCGATAGATGGAAATGGTAGGCTATACTTCAATTCATCTGTTAATTTTACAGGAACGTGTCAAGGAAAGGTCTTCGCACCCTACAGATACCTCTCAGTTCACATCCAGTATGCAGTCGTTTGAGGTATCTTATTTTATATTTGCTCTGGGCTAGTCAACCATGATAACATGTATGTTGCTTCTGGTTGCTTGTATAAAATTCTCTGCATCTAAACTTCTCTTTCTTCAATATTATAGAACATCCGGAGCAAAAATGTTACAGGAATAGGAAGTGCAGCCTCCTTTAGTGATGATGAAGACACAGCGCAAATATTAAGCTCCGCAAATAGAGGCCGGAAAGGGTCTTCGTCAGCTTCTCGATCATCACGTGATGCTTCTGAACTTGGTAAAAGTTCCACTAGAGGAAGGGGTAGAGGTAGGGGCAGAGGCTCTAGTGGCTTAAAGCAGACAACTCTTGATGCTACTTTGGGGTTTCGCCGTTCTCAAAGGTGACACTTCGATCTGACCTGTGGACTAGTAATTTGACTTAGGTCTACAGAAAAAAAGTATCAGTACAATGCAATATAAATCCCAATACCTTCTTATGAGACTGTTAACTCTAGTTTAATGCTAAATGTTTCTTGCTTTGTACTAATGGTGCTTCTAATTTTGCTACTACTTGAAAATGAAACTAATGAGCTCACAACTAGAAATATGAATTGTTGTTAGTAGTATGCCATATATCTTTCTTTATTGCACTAGAGATTTCATTATTAATTTCTTTACAAGTTTGGATATTTGCATCACTGGCTAAGTTTCATGGGTAATTTGCCTAAAGCAGATCTACCTCGGTTAAGGTTCAAAGTATTGCTGATGATGAGGAGAACGTTGACTCTGCTTCAAGTGAAGAACATGAAATTAATGAGGTTGAAAGCAATTCGGTATGAAATCCGTTCTCAATTAATTTCTTACCAGCATCCATGTTTCATTTCCTGTTGCTCCTCTTTGACTGTACATGGTAATCGCAAATTAAAGAATGATCGCCTTTTAAACATGGATTATCCCTCGACTTCTTTGTTTTTATATCTGAATCTATGTTATCTGCACTAGGATGTGAGTGTTAGACATTGGTATGGGTTCAACACAGTATGTTCATTTTTTTGAAGCTTTTCCATGTATTTGGAGGGGCATCTTCCCATACCCATGTCTGAGTAATTGTCGGTAATGGATGTTGGACACGGGTAGTTATACAAAAATGAAGAGTCGGAGCAACATGGATTTGAATTGTGCTGTCCATATTGACATAATACCCCCATATAAAATAATGTAAACATGGACTGATAAATGTTTCTTATCTTTCTTATCCTTTGAAGGAAAACGAAAATGATGAAATTACTAAAGGTAGAGGACGCAAAAGAGCTGCACCAAGGGGAAGAGGTAGAGGCACTACATCTAAGCGGGGAAAGAAATCTGCTAACTCTTCAGTTCATAGTGGGTTGATGAACAAGCTTGACGATGATGACGACGATGATGCTGAAGAGATTGCTCGGAGATTTAATAAACCTCAACCTCGGGTTTGTGATCTTCTCCTTGTTTCTTCTGTGCACCCTTTTTTTACTCAGGTTTTAGTACATGTTTTACCGTTGTCGCTTCTAAATTACAAATTGAGTTCCGATTCTACTCTTAGCTTCACTGTGTTGTTAATCTCGGCAAGTTTCTATTCAGTATTCTTTTCCCTTCATGCATCAGGATTGCGTGATTGAAATTTGAACCTTTTCTCTTGTTTCTTAGGTAACAAAAAGTTATGGTGCTTTGAGAAGGTAAGAGTTGTCACGATTTACTGTCCCCCATCAGCATCTTAGCATCAACCTATATATGATTCTGAGGAAGAGCAACTCCATGTAGCAGCAGACCTTGGTCGAGAATGTACTGATCTGATTTGTACATTGCGTTTCCGATGCAAGAAATTTACTGTCAACTTAGTAAGAGTTGTGTACTGTTTTGCATATAACCAAAACTGGTAAAGACGTTTCTAGTTCCGATTTGTTAAATTTTACTGTGATTCTCGAGAAATGTATGATTTTGTTAGAATAGCGGGTCCACTTGTAATTTATTAATTACATTTTATGAATGTCAACCACGTAAATTGGTAGTGGTAAAGTGAAAATGAGGATGGGAAAGGAAGCATGAGAGGTGAGTAGCGTACAAAATGAAAAGAATGGGCAGTGAATCTGGACAGTCACAAGGCCTATTGATTCACTTCTTTACTAAGTATATTTAATTTTATGAGAGCGTCAGACTGAAGATCTGAAGGTCGCGTGTTCGATCCACGCTTACTGCATTGTCATTTTTTTCTTTAAAAAATATAAATTGAAATATTAACCATCTAAATGCAATAAATAGTTGCGGGGATAGCTCAGTTGGGAGAGCGTCAGACTGAAGATCTGAAGGTCACGTGTTCGATCCACGTTCACCGCACATTTTACTTCTCTTCTTGTTAAATCTAGACCGTCCGAATGATGAAATATGTGAAATCTCGACCGTCTAAATTCGTATTCTTCTTCTTCTTCTTTTTTGTTCTCTTTTTCTGGGAATCTCGCTTAAAACCTCGACCATCCAAACCGGCAAATGTTTTAATAACTTAAAATCTAGATAGCAAAACCTTAATAGGATACACGAATTTCATATGCAGACATTTGGGTTATTTAAGATTTGATCCCTAAATTATATCTAATTTTTAATTTTGTCCTAATTTAATATTTGAACTGTTATTTTGTTATATTAATCCAAAAAGTTAAACAGGTTGAAAAAAAAATCGCACACTCAGCCAATAAAAATATGCCACCTGATTGTTTCTCTACACATGTTTAATGACATGACACCTATAATAAATTCAAAATTCAAATATATATATATATATAAATTATAAAAAAAAATAAAAATAGACACGTACATAATTCCTTGAAAAGCATTTATAAAATTATAAATATATAAATTCAAAAAAAAATTCTGAGAGTTTGTTTTTATAATATATAAATTATATAATATAAAAATTTTGAAAAATAAAATTTGAAAACTTAAATTGAAATATATATTTGATTTGTCTTATTTGAAAAATATAAATATAAATTGTTTTTGAAAAACAAAATAGCTTGAAAAACTTAAATTGTGAAAGATAGAAAGTTTGGAGAAACAAATTTTTTATATTGGAGCCTATTACAAAGAGCTCGTGCCTCTTTACAATATTTTTTCTGAGAAATTCAATCCCTTACATTATTACAAAGATTGCATAATAGCTAATTTTCATATTATTATTATAATTTGTAAATAATATATTCTCTCTGTTGACACCATTTTTTGATAAAACGGGGTCGACTTAAATTTTGAAAACGAACACGGGAGTCGTCACCAATCTTTTTTGATGATGTGTGATCGAGTCACCTCGAAAAGTGCTTGTTTATAATAAACGATTAGATTTTTATTAAAACCGCGATTTTGGTCCACGAAATTCAAAAAAACGGGTTCGGAAGTCGGTTACGTACGAGGAAGGATTAGTACCCTCGTAACGCCCAAAAATTGGTACCTAATTAATTAATTAATGTCTTAGTGTCGAAGATTGAAGAGATCTAAAACACGATCCTTTATTAAAATTATTAAAAAAATGCTTGAATAAATTGAAAGGAGAGTTAAAGACCCACTTGTCTCAAAGTAACGAAACATCACATCCCGTAAGTTAGGACACAATATTTGGAACCATAGAGAATAAGCTTGCCTTTAATTTTTATTGAAATTTTATATTTTTGAAAATTAGAAGGACATTTTACTATTTTGGTTTAATGAGAAAAATCGAAATCCCGTAAGTTAGGGTACGGTTTCTCAGGTTACCAAAACACGAAATGTTACCTCATAACGAAACTTCTTTTATTTTTTTGAGGTTTTTTTTAAAAGGGTATTTAGCTATTTAGGTTTAGCGAGAAAACCGAAACCCTGTAAGTTAGGGTACGACTTCTCGAATCTTTAAAACGCAAAGTATTGCCTTAATTTTCAAAAAGAAATCCCTTTTTTATTAATGGGCATAAGTCGATGAAATATCTATCAAAACGCGCATAGTTTATTCGGTTATGCCTTAAGAAATCGTTTAAAATCTTTGGAGGGATCATACGGCTAACAATGATATTATAATACAATTGAAATGATCATGACATAACGTGCATCATAAAATACATGTAACAATAACAATAATACTAACGAACCTTAATCCCAATATGCATGAATAATAATAATGCAAGTAACAATATAACAATAACATTAAACATTATACTAATGAATCTAAATTTGAAAAGTATTTGAAAATAACAAATAAATAAATGATGGAATAAAATTGCAATAATAATGACAAAAATGAAATAAACAAGCCAAATTAAAAATAATGAATAAATAAATAAAAATAAAACTAATGTTATTTTGACCAAAAATTGAAAATAAATAAATAAATAAATGGAATATTAAATAAAAAAATTTGTGCTTTTTTAAAGGAAAAAAAGAATAAAAATAAAAATAAACAGGCTAGGGACCGAATTGAAAACGGACTAAAATTCGAGGTCAAAATTGCGAATAAATAAAACAGGGTTGCCAGGGGATTGAAATGAAACGCGCTCAAAGCACGAGGGACTTTCAGGGAAATAATCCCCTGTCCTAAAACGCGATGCTTCAACGAGGATTAAAATGAAATCAGCATAAAATTTATGGGCCAAAACGAAAGAAAACAAAAGGGTCAGATTGCACTGCACTATAAAAGCGGAGGGGCTGAGAGCGCAAATGGCCCCTCCAGACGCAACACGCGGATCCTTGAGGCCATCTGGTCAGGTCATGCACGGGTACCTCCATACGACGCCGTTTTGAGGCCACTGAAACAGACCTCAAACGACGCCGTTTTGCATCTATTATAAAGGTAAATTTTTTTAAAATCATGCTGCCATTAGAAAATAAAAAAAACTGTTAGAAACTCTCTCTTTCTCTTCTCTTCTCTTCTTCCCCAAATCTGGCTAGAGCATCAACGAGCTTTTGTGGTGGCTCCGTCGCAGCTCCGCCCTAGCGCCGCCGTGCCGGAAGGCTGACAGACGTCCGAAACCCCAAAAAAAATTATTTTTTAAAAAAAACTCCTATTTTCTAAAATACCCAACCGATTTGGGTGTTTTTGAAACAAAAGTAAAAAAAGGAAAAAAGAATGGCCTTTCGGCCTTACTGCCCTGTCGATTGTGACCCAGGCGAAACCCTAGAGGGCTCTCGGGGCCTTGACGAACGGAGGAGACCTCCAACGATGGCGTGCAATCCGGCCACAGGTACGTTTCCTTGCTTTTTTATATTTTTGAATGTATATAAAAGAATAATAAAAATATTGAAAAGAAAATCGCATAAATATTGAAAACAGAAAAACGAAAGTACAAAATCACCTTCGTTTTTGAATTTTATTTCTTAGTGTTCGTAAAAGTGGAAGAAAAATACAATCATCCGATTTAGGCTTTTATAGCTGATTTGAACAACTCTCTATTCTATTGTTTTTGTTTGTTTCTGTTGTCCGCTTCTGTTTGGCTTCTTCTTTAGCGTGTTATTTGCTCTTGCAGGTGCCAGATGCGGTGGCAGAGAAGGTGTGGCATGTGCTGGAGGTGTGGCAGAGGCCTGAAGACCTAGTTGCGGCACACCTAGGGTTTTCTTTGGCTGAAACATGTTACGTTTTGTGGGCCTAGGGTCAAATTTGATTTGGGTTAGAACTTTAGGCTTGATTGGGTTTAGATTGAGGCTTGTAGTTTTGTATTATTAGGCTTGAAATTTTTAGGTAGTGGGCCCGGGCAAATTGGATTTGTTACACTCTCACTACAACATTTTTGTAGGGAATCTCATTGTTCATTCTTAGTTGTTTTTGCAGGGAATCTTACTATTCATTTTTGTCTTTGCTTGGCGGGGAACCTTACTGTTCATTCTTGGTTGCTTTTGGCAAAGAATCACTCTCGTTCATATCTGTCTTTGCTTTGTAAGGAATCTCACTATTCATTCTTGGTTGCTTTTGGCAGGGAATCACTCTTGTTCATTTCTGTCTTTGATTTGTAGGGAATCTCCCCTGTTCATATTCTGTTTTTGGACTGGGTGTATTGTATGTGCCAATTGCCATTTAGCGAATAAACCCATGCATATTGAGGTTCCACAAGCGATACTTCCTGATACTATATTTGAAGCGGTTGTTAGAATTTCTTATGATATCCAATTGAAACAAGTTCTTGCTAATGGTAAGAAAGAGACTTTGAATGTGGGTGTTGTTCCTATTTTACCAGAGGGGTTCGAGTTAGCTGCTTGATCGTATTTCGTCCGATATGAAAGAAGAAATAGACAATCTTTCTTTTTATTCATCTCTTGCCTTTGAATAATTATCATCAATTTTTTTCTTGATTCTGGTGATAGTTACTCATCTCTCTGTAAATTTATCAAAGTTATAAATATATAATTTATATATTATAAAAAATGATAAAAAATACTAAAAGTTGAAATAAAACGAAATTAAAATTTATAAAAAAATTAAGAAGATTCCAAAAGTATATAAATTCTGAAAAGTTATAAAAAAATAATATATAAACTCTAAAAAATAAAAAATTTAAAAACAATTGAAATTTTAGAAAACTTCAAAAAAGAATAGGTAGTGAATTGTAGATACCTTCAGGGAAAAAAAAGCCTATTGATTTACTTATGTACATCTATTATGTTTTATAAGATCCTTTACACGATTGCGGGGATAGCTCAGTTGGGAGAGCGTCAGACTGAAGATCTGAAGGTCGCGTGTTCGATCCACGCTCACCGCATTTTCATTTTTTTCCTTTTGAATATAAATTGAAATAGAACCATCTGAAGGCAAAAAATAATTGTGGGGATAGCTCAGTTGGGAGAGCGTCAGACTGAAGATCTGAAGGTCACGTGTTCGATCCACGTTCACCGCATATTTTCTATTTTTCTTTTTGTTAAATCTAAACCGTCCTAAAGATGAAATACGTGAAATCCTGACCGTCTAAATGGCTTTCCCTTTTGTTTTTGTTCTATTTTTCTGGGAGTTTTAATAACTTAAAACCTAGACCGTCCAGATAGCAAAACCAATAAGATACAGCACGAATTTTATATGCAGACATTTGGGTTATTTAAGATTTGGTCCCTAATTAATATTCATTTTTCCATTTTAGTATCTAATGTTTTAATTTTGTCCTAATTTAATATTTGAACTATTATTTTGTTATATTAATCCAAAAAATTAATAGGTTGAAAGAGTAAATTACACATTTAGCCAATAAAAATATGCCACGTTATGGTTTCTCTATACATGTTTAATGACATAACACCTATAATAAACTCAAAATTCAAATATATATAAATAATAATAAAATAGATAATTCCTTGAAAAACATATATATTATAAACATATAAATTCAAAAAAAAATTCCGAGAGTTTGTTTTTATAATATATATAATATAACATAAAAAATTAGAAAAAGATTATATAAAATATTATAAAGTTGAAATAATAAAACGAAATTAAAATTTCTAAAAAATAAAAAAAATTCTAATAATATGTAAATGGCTATTTATAAAATTGACCCAAAAGTTTTTTTATTAATTATAAAATTGATTCACTTTTCAAAATCATGTACGTAAATGACCCGTTTTGAACAGTGAACTTCGATGTCATCATTGCCATTAGCGGTACCATGCTTCATAATGGGCCAATCATTGGCTGGATTTAAAAAGAATATTTTTTTGATGTTGTCGTTTAGAGGGTAATCTGGGGGCTGACAGGAGTCCCGACCCCCCTAAAATAGAAATTTGTTGTTTAGGTTATTTAAAACTTTTTAAAATTTTAAATTAGTAAAGGTAAAATTATACTTTAGCCCCCCTAAAATTATAAAAAATTGATTTAATTCTTCAAAAATTATAAATATATAGACTATAAAAATTTGAAATTTCATGCGACCCTCCGAAAACATTGTTTTGACCTTGCCCCTACCGCTGTTGTCATTAACTTCACCTGATTGAAGTGCAATTATGTAAAATGTTTAAAGACATGATGAAACAATTTTCTTTTTTAGATTGGATGAAAAAATGTAACATCGTCACTGGTGACTATACCTAGTTAAATGCTTTTAAACTTTTCTTTTTAACTTTTAATCTATTTGCATGTCAGTTTTATTCTCTTTTGAAATTAAATTTAAATAATCTTTAAAAAAATATGAGAAAAATAAAAATAAATCTTTTTCATTTTTTTATTTTTAAAAAATAAACTTAAAAATTTACGTCAACTTTTGTAAAAAATAGTCTGCTACCCTAGCACGTCTCTGTATGCTTCTCTGGCAAGTTTTTTTCTTGTGTTTTCTTGTTTTGGCGACGTTCATCTCCATTGATTTGAAGTGATTTCTTTAACGGAGGATTCGAGTACAGCATCCATGGAATCAGAATTTGCGGGTTTATCTCTTGATGAAGAAGAAGAAGAGATCCTGCAAGCACAAGGTGACTTAGATTTAGTTATTAATGAAGAATCTCTTAGTCTGGTTCGTTGTTTTCTTACAGCCAGTATCATCCATTATCCAACAATGAAAAGTACCATGGCTAATCTATGGCATCCGGTCAAGGGTGTTCAAATTAGGGATCTGGGGAAAAAGGTACTTGTTTAAGTTTTTTCATGTTATTGATATGGAAAGAGTTATTAAATGGGCTCCTTGGACATTCAATAATCATCTACTAATTTAACACAAGTTGCAAGGGAGGAAGATCCACTAAAAGTTCATTTAATCTCATCATCGTTTTGGGTTCAAATACATGATGTGCCCATTGGGTTTTACTCTGATAAATTAGTGATGCAGTTAGGGAATTTTATTGGAATTTTTTCAAGAATACGATGGATCTAGTTTGGGGAAAGAAAATATGAATTTCATGAGGATAAGAGTTCAAGTTGACATTCGGCGCCCTCTCAAAAGGAAAAAGCAGGTTATGTTTAATAACAAGTGCTCTTATGTTAGATTTAAGTACGAAAGACTGACTCTTTTTTGCTTCTACTGTGGCCGTCTTGGACATAATGACTCCTTTTATGAAGCAAAAATGTTGGCAGGGGTTGAAGTTGATATGATGGGATGGGATTTATCTTTGCGTGCACAATCAAGGAGAGCCCAAGCAATGAGAAGTGTATGGTTAAGGGAGGAAGGAGGTTCAGGGGGAGGAATGAGCGGAGGAAATAATGAAAGGGGAAGCGTAGGAAATTTTAGGGGAAGTGTTGATCCTATTTTAAGATTTAATCTGAAAGGTAATGGGTTCTCCTCACAAATAGAAATGGTTAGACTTTTAAATGATTATAGTCAAATGGCTATAGAACAGGAGTTGGAGAATGAGATGATTATAGGAGAAGAGGGAAAAAAGAGAGGGAGAAAGGATATTGAGGATAGTAGGGAGATGAAAAGGAGAGATAGGAAAGTACAGGGATTCAATCATTTATTATCGGCAACTGCCAAGAGGCAAGACGACCGATCGCAATGAAAATATTAAGTTGGAATGTCCGAGGTTTGGGGAATCCTCGGACAATTTATCGACTTTGGCATTCGCTGAAGAAACACTATCCCCAAGTGATCTTCTTAATGGAGACAAAAATAAACAAAAAAAAAAAAGATGGAAAAAATTCGAAGAAGTTGTAGATTTCACTTTGGAATTGATGTGGATTCGATTGGATCTAGAGGAGGACTTTGTTTAGCATGGAGAGGGAATACTAGTATTGCACTATAGAGTTTTTCAAGTAGACATATTGATGTGATCATTGAGGAAGAAGGAGATGGAGAAAAGTGGAGATTTACAGGTTTTTATGGTTCCCCTTATTCATATGATAGGAAGGAATCATGGAACTTGTTGCGAAAATTAAGAAACCAGGGAGATGACCCATGGCTGGTTTGTGGGGATTTTAATGAAATCTTATATGTTTTGAGAAGAAAGGTGGTTTGCCTAGAGAAGAGAGAAGGATGGAAGCATTTCGGAAGGCTTTGGATGATTGTTGTTTAGTGGATTTGGGATATTCAGGTAAGAGGTTTACGTGGGAGAGGGGAAATCTGCCAGAAACTAATATCCATGAAAGATTATATAGAGGGGTGGAAACAGAAAGATGGAGTGACTTATTTCCAAATTTTCTAATTCAACACCTCCCACATTCATTCTCAGACCATTGTCCACTTCTTATTGATACGGATCACAGAGTTAAAAGGATAGCAGATCAGAGGTTCAGGTTTGAAGCATGGTGGATTTTAGAAGAGACATTCTTGGATGAGACTAAAAGTATTTGGGAAAACTCAACATGAGACATTGTGAAGAAGCTGGACAATTTAAAACGAGGGTTACAAATGTGGTGTGTCCGGTTCCAACAGAATAAAAGGATGAAAAAAGAGGCCTTATTGTCAAAATTAGAAATGTTGCTTGAAGCGGATAGAAGTGAGGAGAACTTGGCAGAGATTATTGACACAAAAATCCATCAGAATTTAGAAATTGAGAAGGATGAAAGCTATTGGGAACAGAGGGCCAGAATTAATTGGTTGAAAATGGGAGACAGAAATACAACTTTTTTTCATAAACAAGCATCGCAACGAAGGAAGCAAAATAGAATCCACAAGCTGTAGGGTGAAGACGGTAGGGAGACGGATAAATGGAAGGATATGGAGGAAATTGCCAGATCGTACTTTTTACGTTTGTTTTCAATAGGAGGGCAAAATAACTTTGAGAATATCTTGACACGTATTAGAAGGTGTATTTCTGAGGAAGATAACATTAAACTGAAGGCAAGGTTCACAAATGAGGAAATTCGGGAAGCTCTTTCAGGAATGGGTCCTACAAAGCACCGGGAGAGGATGGTTTCCCAGCCTTATTCTATCAAAAGTGTTGGTCAATTGTTGGGGATGACGTCTCCAATTTTTGTCTCCAAAGATTAAACGAAGGTATGAGGTTACATTCAATTAATAAAACAAATATTGTGCTCATCCCATAAATCCAGAATCCCTCAAGCATTACCCATTTTAGACCTATTAGTTTATGTAATGTGATTTACAAATTGATTGCTAAAGTCATTGCGAATAGGCTACGGGGGATAATTCATAAATGTATTGATTTAGTAAAGATTGCTTTTGTTCCAGGAAGGCATGTGATAATGTGTGACTTGCTTATGAAATTCTACACACTTTGAAACTGAAGAGATTGGGGAAAAAAAGATTCATGACTGTTAAACTGGACATGAGTAAGGCATGTGATAGGGTTGAATAGGGGTTTGTTAAAAGAGTAATGGAAAAAATGGGTTTTGACCCAGGATGGGTTGATTTAGTACTGAATTGTATCTCTTCAGTCTCATACTCCGTGAGTTTCAATAGAAATATTGGTCAAACGTTTCTCCCATCGAGAGGTTTTAGGCAAGGGGATCCTCTAAGTCCATTTTTATTTCTTATTTGTGGAGGACTCTCAAGTCTAATGAGGTTAGCAAAAGAGGATAATGTTTTTAAAAGTGTTAAAGCAAGTCGAAGAGGGCTAGCTATCTCCCATTTACTATTTACAGATGATTGTATTTTATTTGCAGAAGCTACGGATAGGGGAGCACATTCATTAAAACAGATACTGCAAGAATACGAGACAAGTTCTGGGCAATGTGTGAATTTTGAAAAATCGACAGTTTTCTTCAGTACTAAATACAAAAGAGAGTGAAAGGAGTGCTGTTTCACAGATCCTTGGAGTCAGAAGAGCTAATGATTTTGAGCGATATCTAGGACTTCCTAGTATGGTGGGGAAAAGAAAGAGATTATCTTTTTAAAATTTGAAGGACAGACTCAAGCAAAAAATCGACAGTTGGAGTATTAGGTACCTCTCACAAAGAAGAAAGGAAGTGTTTATTAAGGCAGTTCTCCAAGCTATTCCAACATACTCGATGGCTTGTTTTCTACTCCTTAAGACGCTTTGTACTGATTTGGATAGAATAATAGCCAACTTCTGGTGGCAAAAGAGATTTAATAAAAAAGGTATCCACTGGTGCACTTGGAAGGATATATGTCTATTAAAAGAATATGGTGGTCTCGATTTTCGTGATTTTGCTAAATTTAACGTTGCATTATTAGCGAAGTAGGGATGGCGTCTTATTAATTATCCGAATTCATTATTTCCCGTGTTTTGAAAGTAAAATATTTTCCCAATTCAGATTTCTACAAAGCTCAGTTGGGGAATTTACCTTCATTTACCTGGAAAAATATATGGGCTGCGAGAGGACTTTTTAATAATGGACGCTGTTGGAGGGTGGGGAGAGGTGATCAAATTCCCATACGGGGAGATTCATGGATACCGGGGATCTAAGCTGACAGAATCACGATTCAAGAAGACAATGAAAATGTTAAATTAGTCTCGGATTTAATTGAGCCAAATAGCAGGAGCTGGAAAACAGAGCTGATAAGAAATACCTTTCAACCAGATGTTGCAGAGCAAATTTTACAAATCCCTTTTGCGAAGACAGAACAAGAAGGTTTTCAAGCACGGAGAGGAGAACCGACAGGGGAGTTCTCGTGAGGAGTGCCTATAAACTATTACATGATTCTAATCTGGATCCTAATGATTTATTATTACATACCGAGACAAAAAATTTCTACAACAAATTATGGAAGTTACATATCCCTTCAAAGATTCAGATGACAATTTGGAGGATTTCTTGAGATTTTATCCCTTCCTTTGTCAACCTCAAAATAAAGAGGGTAGTGATGAACACTTTTTGTCCCAAGTGTGGTTGTGCTGAAGAAAATAGCTGGCATATTTTTATTCAGTGCCCTAGATCAATGGAAGTTTGGAATCAGTTAAATTTATTGTGGGTGCTGAATCAGAGTATAAATAACATGTGGGGATGGCTTACCTGGGTTTTTGATCGAGGTAATGAAAAGCAGTTTCAACTTTTCTGTTGTAGCCTTTGGTTCATTTGGTTTAGCAGAAATCATCTCGCATATGAAAAAAGACTCATGTCAGGATCAGAAATAGCGAGGAAAATCAGAGTCTATATTACAGAACTTGCAGTAACAAAAGTAAGAAATCTTACTCTCCATTCATCTGACAATCTCCAACAGATACACAAAAGGGGATGGACCTTCATTCATTTTGATGCAGCTTACGATCGTCTGGAGTTCAGATCGGCTTCAGGTATAATAGTACGGAACGAGAATAGAGAGATTCTTGCATCACAGGTAGTCATTCACTCCAACATTGCAAATCCATTCACAGCAGAGGCATATGCAGGGTTACATGCAATAAAATTAGGGATTAGACTGGGAGTAAATAAATTAACAGTTTTAGGAGATTCCAAAACTGTTATCAAGAAATGCCAAAGCTTCTTCACAGATAAATCAGTCATTGGAGCAATTATCACAGATATCCAAAGTCTAAAAAACAGGTTCCAGGAGATTGAGTTTACTTTTGTCCCTAAAGCACAGAATATTTATGCACATACTATAGCAAATGAGGCTCTTAGAAGAAGAGAAAGTTTTTACCTGGAGAGGGAAGTCCCAGAAGTGGTTCGGAGAACGGTAGGAAATCTCTGGCCAAATCCTCCGGATTGAAGAAAGGGAAAGGTTTTCATTAAAGGATAGCAGAGACAAAAGCATTAAATTGGTAACCTGCTATCGTTATGACTGGACGGTGGGTTTGAAAAGACGATAATTAATGGTGTCCAGCTATCTAGATTTGACTGGTATAGGATTAGCTTTATTTTCAAATTTTGTTTATTTTGGTCAAGATGGGCTAGTTTAAGCCCGATTTATTTTCTTTCTCTAGTCCTTATTGTAGTGGCTATTAGCCCAATTTTCTTTTTTACATATGATATAAATCCAGTCAGAATTATTTAAAAAAACTTAAAAAACTATATAAAATTTTTATTTAAATTACTGAAATATATTACTCAATTTTTTAAAAAATTATCCAAATATATCTCTCAAATATATCCCTAAAAATTGAAATTTTAAGAAACTCCGAAAAAAAAAATCCCGATAACGATTTATATGAAAAATCTAGAAAAGTTTAATATGGGGCAATAACGTTGGACGGTCGGTGAACGTTGAATCGACAACTGGTCAATAGTCCACTTCATTGCATTAAAACCAAACACGTGGCGTTTTTACTTCAATTGGATGAACGTCGCAACTGTTCTTTGTGTTTTTTTTCTTTAACGTTAATTTTGTTTTTGAGGTATACTTATATATATATTAAAATACAAATTTAAATAAACAATAAGTATTTTTTTATCTTAATAAGTGATCGATAATTTAATATTTATTCTAAATAAAAAATAATTTAAAATTTATAATCAGCGTTTACTTATTTAATATGTCTACAAAATTATTAAACTCGTTCTGATAGATACATTCCGAAAATAAATTATAAATTAAGGGGAAGATATAAATTGTGGATAATAAGGATATGAGTAAGGAGATACTTAAAAATCCTTTGCAGCCTTCTCATTGGTTGATCATTTGAAGCCTTAAATCCCCACCACAATTCCCTTACCCCCTCTTTGCCATCCATTTCCTTTGATTCTTCTTTTCTTCACCACATATAAAATCTTCACATCCATTTTCATACATTTTGCAACTCAAAATCAATCCCCATTGACAAACAATGGCTTCCATGCTTAGCTCTGGAACTGTTCTTAGGCCAACCCCATTTCTTGGCCAAACCAAAAATGCTAACCCTCTTAGAGATGTTGTCTCTTTGGGCACTCCCAAATATGCAATGGTTAGTTCTTTAGGTTTCCCTTTCTTTTACAATTTTCTTCTTGGGTGAGTAGTTTTAACCTATGTTTCTCGATTTAGGTGTGATTTTCTAAATTTTTTCATATATTTGGAAATTTTCTTTTCATATTCATGTGTTATTTATGAAAAATAAAGAGTCGAGCTTGTTTATTGGTTTTTGTTTGCTCTGATTTTGGGGGTGTGATATGTGTAGGGAAATGAACTATGGTATGGGCCAGACAGAGTGAAGTACTTGGGACCATTTTCAGCTCAGACTCCATCTTACTTGACTGGAGAATTCCCTGGAGACTATGGTTGGGACACTGCTGGTTTGTCAGCCGACCCTGAGGCCTTTGCCAGGAATAGGGCTCTTGAGGTAACCCTCCCACGTAATATAAATATTACAATATTATATCAAGGTTAAAAATATCATTTGATTTTAAAAGTTTTTTTTCCAAGCCCAAAATTTAGAGATTATAGTTTTCACTCAACTATATTAGTAGTCACCCAATTATGATTTTTTGATTACCCAATTATAAAAAGTTACAAAATGATCACTCAATCCATTCATTTTTAAGTTAGCCAATTAGTAAGTAAAAAAGATAAAATTGAATAGTTAAAAGGACTATTTTATAACTTCTCATAGTTTTTCATTTTCCTTAAAAGCTATACCTTGATAAATATTTACTTCATTGTTACCAAAACAAAACATTCAGGTCATCCATGGAAGATGGGCAATGTTGGGAGCACTAGGCTGCATCACACCAGAAGTACTTGAGAAATGGCTTAGGGTTGATTTCAAGGAACCAGTATGGTTCAAGGCAGGAGCTCAAATTTTCTCAGAAGGTGGCTTGGATTACTTAGGCAACCCTAACCTAGTCCATGCTCAAAGCATCCTCGCCGTTCTCGGATTCCAAGTCGTCCTAATGGGACTCGTCGAAGGATTCCGCATCAATGGCCTCCCTGGTGTTGGTGAAGGCAATGATCTTTACCCTGGTGGCCAGTACTTTGACCCTCTTGGCCTTGCTGATGACCCCGTTACATTTGCTGAACTTAAGGTTAAAGAAATCAAGAATGGTAGGCTAGCCATGTTTTCAATGTTTGGTTTCTTTGTTCAAGCCATTGTTACAGGTAAAGGTCCCTTGGAGAACCTATTGGACCACCTTGATAACCCTGTTGCAAACAATGCTTGGGTCTATGCTACTAAGTTTGTGCCTGGGTCTTAAATGAAAATAGCCAAAAGGTCAAAACTTGTATAATTTGCTTTGTGTGGATTAGAAATTGAGATATGTGTATTTATGTGATTGTAGGTTTTGAACAACTTTGACAAATCAAATTATGTGCCATTAAGAATTGAATTTAACTCTTCATTGATAGATAAGTATTCGTGTTAGACACTAAATAGAGATAAAGATATGACACATCAACAATCTTCTAAATACAACCAAAATGTTTAAAATAAAAAAATCTAAGCATACTATTGTTAGACAGATAATTGAATTCGAAATCCAAATAACTTAGCTTGAACAGTGAAAAAAAGGGTAAATATGCATTTCGGTATTTAAATTTGGCTTCAAGATTTAAATTGATATTTAAATTTGTGTGTGTATAATTTAGGTACTCGAAATTGATTTTAAGGTTCAATTTGGTATATAAAATTTATTCTGATTTAATTGGGCACCTGAACTTGGTTTCTTAATTCAAATTTGTACTTGAACTTGACTTTTTAGTCTAAATTAGAACTTCTAGTAAATGACTTATTTGAACAAATTTGGACTATGAAGCCAACTTCATGTACTAATTTAAAGCAAAAAAGTCAAGTTTAGGCAACTAGACCAAAAAAGGTTTAGGTACCAAATTGAACATTGAGGCCAAATTTAGGTACCTAACTGGATAAAAAAAAACCCTTAAGTACCAATTTGAACCTTGAAACCAAATATAGGTACCAAAATTTATATTTACCCATAAAAATAAACATACTAAGATTTTACACATACCTGAATCTGTCTCATCCCAATCCAAGTTAGCTCTAGAGAACAATTTTTACCTAAGAACAACAATGCCGAATCCTAATCATAATAAAATGCCAAAATGATTCTCTATGATATATAATATGTATTTTTACTATTTTCTCAATTGAAAAAATGGAACATGTAGTGCTAAGAGATTGCATTCATGTCATGATTATATTAAATTTTGATATTAACCTTGACACAAAAAATATATATTTTTTGACATATTCATGAATTAATATAGAGTCTACGACACTTGTATCGAGTGGTTGACAAAGAAGAGAGAGATGGGACAAACTAAAATTGCACTGTTCCATAACAAAATAAGTTAAGGAAAGGCATATAAACATTTCTGATTTCATCTGAATTACAAAGAAATTACAAAAGTTTGATCTTACATCACTAACAAACACAGAATTATACACAAAAAAGAAAACTATGCCAAAACTATTCAAAGCAAAAAAGCAGTCTCAACAAAATCCCTATTTGTCTTATGCACATTAGAATATATCTGTTGCCATAAATGTAAAGAAATTGTACCTGAGAATGGAAAGGGGCGGTTCTTTTTGGCAGCAGTTCAGTATTGCTTTCAAACCAGGAGTTCTATCACGCTCTTGAACCTAACTTCCCCCACCATTTTCTTCGAGCTTTGTCTGATTCAGGGTGGCCACGCTTATGTAGTCTTGCCTTGGCTTCCTTTAATCTCAGCTTGTAATCTTTCTTCCATGTCTCGAACCGGAGTCTTAATGTCCGAAGTTCATCATCAGGATTCATATTAGAAGCCTGCTGTGGCACTCTGAGGTCCATTAAAGATTTTGCATCGGCATCGAAATTTTGTTTCCGCTGCTCAAATTCCTTTAACAGATTGCCCAATGCATTCAAAGAACCGTTCTCTCTCCCCCCAACAACATCAGGCATAGCACCAGAAAATAAGACAGGTGTGTTCCCACCGGTTGTTCGAGATCCCATGGACACGTTATCTTCAGAATCATAGCATCGAGGCGATAACACATCAGCTCTTCCTAGCTGACCTGCACCATTGTCAGCAGCAAGACTCTTTCGGGCTGCAGTAAGACTTGTCTGCAATAAATGCATTGACATCTAAGTTACTACTATAATAAATTTTTTCTATAACATTACATGGAAAGTAATAGTCAGTTTACATGATTAACTACAATCATTAGGATCATAATAATGTTGCAATTACTTAGATGATTATCAAGAACTTCAGTAAAAAGTACCATGGAGGCCCTTGTTCTAGGAGTCAGATTGCATTTTGTCATCTCTACTTAAGAAATGGGCAAATTAGTCCCTATATGTTAGATCAAAGAGCAAATCGGTCCTTTCTATTAAAAATTTCATCCATTTGTAATATTAAAAACTGGTGTAGTTGACAGAATAACCTGACACTGACACATGGCATGTCATGTGTACCTCATGCTAACATACAATGACCAATTTTCAACAGTAGAAATGGATTAAATTTTTGAAGGAATAGACCAGTTTGCTTTTTAATTTAGCTTACATGGACTAATTTGCCCATTTTTTTAGTATAGGGTGCAAAACGCAATCCAACTCGTAGTACTCCATGAAACTTTTATCCAAGAACTTCTGTGCCGGTCAACAACTATCGCCTTAGTACAAACATGTTTTGATATTAATATATAAAAACAGAAAAACTTACTTGCAGTGATACCATTTGCTTTTGCCACATCTCTTCCATTGATTTCATCTTTGCCTCATAGTCCAACCACCTTGCCTCGGACTTCTGTAATTGTTCCCGTAACGTGGCATTTTCATGTTCTTTTTGCCCCAAATTCGTTTCTGCCTTGAGAACCCTTCTTTGGAGTTCTGCCATTACAGAAGGTAGAACTTGAATCTGTTGTTCATGGAGCATGTCCTGGTCAGCCAATAAAACGGGTCATACTAGGGAAAAAAAACATGCTTGGATGCAAGCAATAAATAAAAATAAATGGTCAGTATATCTTTAAAGAATACCTTTGCTTCAAAAATCTTCCTACCCATCTTTCGTCTAGATTTTACACTTCCACGGTTTGACTGTTTCAAATTATGCATGTTGTTGAAATGTCTCCGGGCCAACCACCCACGGATTACTGCAATGGAAAGAAAAAAAAAAAGTGGTTATGATAAGAAAACCGTACAGTGGAAAGTGACAAATTTAGTTACCAAGTATATTTACCAGATTGTAAATATATGACTGCCGTCAACTGCTCATCAAGTAATTGAGAAGCAAATGCTGAGCATCTATTTGACTCAGCAGCATACTTCCTTCGTATATTTTCACCACAGACAACTGCATTGGAAAGAAAATGTCCGTCAATTGATAAGCAAATAATATTAAAATGTGAACTGGCAAAATATAGGCGCTCGTAATGTAAAATGGAAATAAGTTTTGCTTGGAAGAAATTACATGATTGAATACTTTTTGCTCCTTTGTTGAGCTCATGGAAAAGACGACGAGCTCGGTGACCACGGAAGTATTTCTGAACCTCAATTACTCCTCTCAACACCTGTTTTCTCCTATCCTCCAATGCACTAATCTGCAAACCATAAACAGAATGAAATAAGTTTGAACTTTGAAGCTCCGTTTTCCAGAAGTATGTTAACTTGAAGGTCCAACTCCGAGAAACATATAAACAGGACAAGAGTAAAGAACTTACCTGTCCAGTTCGAAGAAACAGTTTGGTATAGCCAATTTGATACATTTGAGGAAGGACATTAAATTGTTTTAGAAGTGCAACTGAAATACTCAATGGATCCTGAGATTCAATGGGCTCCGACAGTAGGAATCCGTACCTGAGAAATGCACAAATATAAGATAACTATGCTGAAAATAATATTAAGAAAAAAAGAAACTAAAAACATTAAAACTAGCCATAAACTAAAAATGGTTTTATCCCTTACCTTTCTGTAAATGCCTGATGTGTCATTCTAGTAGGATATCCAGACCTCGAGATTCTAATAACCTCAAAAATTCCATAACATCTAAGCTGCTGCAAGACAAGATCTTCTTCATATGTACCAGGGAGTTGCTTGGAGTTTGGTTTTATGCAGCAAATAAAATGAGATCTTGTACTCTCCAACTGGTGCATTAATTTGAAGAGCTGGCCCTGCAAGTATGGAAGAAAACGAATTTACAAAGCATGCCAGCATGTGGTAAACACAAATATTTCCAAAGACAGTTTTAGATATCCCTCATTGCCAAAGGAATGTAGAGGTTTTCAAAGGCAAATTCAAATATTAGTTTATAATCACAGATACATTTGGATCACAAGAAAGCAAATTTACCTTGAATTGCAAAGCAACACTTTGCATTGGTGTGTCCAATGAAGTTACTGATTGCAGAGGTTGATTAAACATTTTTTTGACAAACAATTGTGGCAACTGACTGTCACAGGATGATAGAAGTTGGACTACCTCAGAGCTCAGTGGATCACGGTTCTTATCCAAAAAGCCATTTGTATCATAGAGTACCTGGCAGAATTCATATAAAATCAATAATCATGTATGCATACCATTTTATTAGTATGGAATGCCATTTAATTAACTTGCAAACAAATCAAATATATATTATATATTACAAGGTATAAGATTCCATGCTAAGTTGGACGATCGATTTAAATGCCATGTGGATAATTTCTTTTAATTAAATTAGAATGTATTCAAATTTTAGATACAATAAATCACTTACATATATCGTGTAAATATTTTATATATAAAAAATATAATTAATTAAATGTATTTTTTAATTTAAATACAATAAACCCATTACAATAAACTCATTCATCTATATATAAAGATTACTTTACACCAATATTAATTAAAGGCACATGGATTGTTTTATAACAATAATTAATATTATCATGTACACACTAAATTATTTTGTTACGGGAAAGTGCAATTTTAGTTTTTCCCATCTCTCTCTTCTTTGTCAACGGGTGAGGGAGAATGTCATGAGCTGCACAAACGAGCCCAAAACTAATGTGCACGTTTTTAGACTCTTCATGTTCCCTTGGGGTCATTCAGCCCAACAAGACTGGCCCATTGCTTGAAAGAGACCCGATACCTATCTACTTAGATCCATGTTAAAACGTAAACACTACAATAACTTATATTTTTACCAAAATAATTATTGTAAATCCTAAAAGATGTATAAAATTTAAATCCCTTAGAACTATCATCTTATAGATAAGCACTAATCTCAATCATTGATATAATTCGATCTGTATTGTTGGTTATGGGGTAACTTAACCATAAAGCTCTCCCCCTTCATTTGTAATCACTTCATTCTTGAACTAGAGAATATTTTTGAAAGCATTTATTCATACACTTGGTGTGCTATTGCTTTCTTGTGACTTTTCTGTTCGATTCTAAGTCTATTTGTCTTTACAAGTTGCTTCCGCTTTATTTTGGTGCCTTATAGAAATTCCTTTGTGAATTCTCATTTTCAAGAGTCAGGTTGATTTAGGTGGATTTGAAATAAAGAAATAACCTAAAGTTGCGCGGTTTACCAGACTTTAAGTTCTACCAAAAGAAACTAGTTCTTGAATATTATCCACTTTCTTGATTAATTTCCATTGAAATTGAATGAAAGGACAAATCCTAAAAAGAATTTCAAACTGTCCCCTAAAGACCAATAACTGACCTCGCCCGCAAAATGTAGAACACCAAAGGCCCTGCCTCTGTCTCCTTTGAAGTATGAATTAGAATTCAAGTGTTGCTTCAACTTATTAGCAAGGGTGAAATCAGTTGAGTTGGGTGCATTTGATTCCTCGTCCAGCAAGGAAAGTATCCCTAAGGGTTTCTGCAAAATAAACACCAAAAATGAAGAAAGACAGATTATAAAGGCACGTTTTTATTTGAAATGCAACAAGATGTGATAAGGAAATAAAATCTTCAGCCAACATTAGCACCCAAGCTAAGACAACGTACTTTAGTAAGACCAAGTTCAAGTTCTATCTAAAAAGAAAAACTATAGAATACACAAGAAACACATGATACATAAGATACAGAACAGAGTTCAACAATCCCTTAAAATAGTCCTAGGAACTTCAAATGAACCTTGCTAACAAAGAAACTATCGAACCTTCAAAGTTCAAATTACCTTCTCAAATAAGTCCAAGCACTCTTGGTTGTCTTCAAAAACAACTTTAGTCCAATCAATCCCTTCCAAATCATACTCCTGAAAAATGAGAAAAAAAAAAAACAGGAAGTTGGCCAAAATAATAATCTCAGATAAGGAAGTGAAATCAAATCCAGATACAAGAATAGACAACTGAGAACTAGATTATAAAGAACTTTTGGCTTGAAAATTAATATGTTCAGTAAGATGAAGGCAGAGAACCAAAATCCCAACTTAAGAGTATAGAGGTACCATTCTTATACAAAAGTCAAAATACTGTGGCAATTAAAAGATTTGAGTGGCTTACCTCTTGTTCAAGCTTAAAGAGGTGTCGGTTAAAGTGTTGCTGCAACCTCTCATTTGCATAATTTATACAAAACTGTTCAAAGCTATTCTTCTGAAAATCAGATGACGACATTATTAGTTGGACAAACTGAAATTCACAATGATAATCCCCAAACAGCTGCTTCGAAACTATTTACCTTCAATGAC
Source organism: Gossypium hirsutum (assembly GCF_007990345.1). Taxonomy (NCBI): domain Eukaryota; kingdom Viridiplantae; phylum Streptophyta; class Magnoliopsida; order Malvales; family Malvaceae; genus Gossypium; species Gossypium hirsutum. The sequence goes on along the minus strand of NC_053441.1, from coordinate 61,666,657 downwards.
TCAAACCCATAAATATCAATGATGCTTATGGACCTGCCAATGTGTTTTTTGCCAGCTTCAAGTGAATTGTTGATTTGTTCCACAAGCCAGTCAAACAAGCTTGCATAGATGAATTTTGCCAATGCATCTCTAGTGTCGATTGCCTATATTACAATTTAGTTAATGTATTATCATGTTGTCAATGTATGCATCACAGCAAATATAGAATGCAACTTATGAAGGATTGAGAAATAATAATTTCGTTAACAAATACTAGACAAACCTGTTGCAAAGTCAATTTTTTAGCAATACTATCCTTCCCAACTTGGATTCTATGAGTAGATATAGCTTGCATCAGTTCATGTGGTGCACAACCGATCAGCGTGGCAACACTGGTTAAAGCTGCAACAAGGAATTAAAAAGACCTCGCATAAATAAGCATCTTATGAACACAATATATTAACAAACATGAAACAAAAGACTCATTAAAAATTTAATTTTAAACAGATCCAACTACCAATTATATTAGCAGGCATATAACTACTGATGATGAAAATCACATATAATGAGGTCTTTACTGCACATATACCTTCGTCAGCTAATGCCTCCACATGATTTTCTTTGTCAATTACTTGAAATGATATATTTCCTAACCATAACACTGCAGCAAGCATTGCAAATACTTGCTCTTGCTCTTCTTTGCAAATCTGAACAATATCAAAGGCTTCCTGCAGAAGTGGCGAAACTATTGCTTAAAAGCCAATGAGACAGAAATTAAAGGGTAAAGAAATGCCTACACTATTGATGGCAACATTAAAATCGGATCTTCTGAATTACCTTTAGCTTTTGGAATTTCTGACCATCATCAACACCATTAATTACCAAGCAGTCACTCTGGACAAGATAGTTGTACTCATTAGCCATTTTAAGATTCAATCTCTCTGCAAAGACATGATTCCAAGGATCATAAATATACATCACAGATTCAATCTAGTGAACAAAAGACCAAGTATCAGGAATGCTTTGGCAACCCGAATATTTAAATGATACAAATCATATGATACAATATCTTAAAAAGTAAGTTTCACAACTTGAAAGAAATAACATGTCCAAGCATAATTCCACGTAGATAATACAGACTTCAACTTTTCTACACTAGCATGGATTGCAAAACACTGTAAAATGAAATTGTACCTCTTAGAGCTGGTGGAGCGCCAGCACAAAGTTGATAAAAGATATGGTAAGACCTTTCACCAGCAGCCAGTTGAACTACCCTTGACTGCTCAAAGGTGACAAAAAAATCCACATCAGACACAATACATGACAACAAAGATAAAACCTGATATAATGTTGAACTATGGCAAGAACTCACCTTTTCGAGAAGAACTATCCAGGATTGTCATTGGTGAATCAATATTAGCACAAAAACCAAGTCAGCAACCAGGATTAGTCTATACTGTTTTATTACAATAAAGTATAATAGCATTTTATTTTTCAATTTCACCATGCTTACAAGTTTGGATATTGGCACCAGATATCTTCCCCAATGCAGTAAAATGAATATCAATAAGTTTCCCCTGCACCAGAAAGAGTGATAAACACGACATTTTTTTCTGAGGTATAGCAGATGTGAAATGTATAAACCACAGTAGAAATTGGTCATCTAGGGTAAAAATTAGCATTGATTCTTTTAGCCATGAGAATAATTTATACATATTTACCTTCAGTAAAGAACATTGGGCAAATGAAAGAGGGGAAGAAGAACTTACAAATCTGCTAGAACTGTCATTCCTAGATGTCTTTGCATTCCCAAATGCTTCAAGTATACAATGCGTCTGAAGGATTTTACACTCTTTCCCACCATATCCGCCACCAAGGGAAGCTAGGTACTGCATTGCAAATTTTGCTGTCTCAGTTTTCCCAGCCCCAGTTTCCCCACTGCAAGATAAATTTAGATTATGAAATTCTACAGTTCATAAAACAAACAATTTGCTTAAAGATCCACAACTTATATTTTATCATATATAACTACAAGTATTAAAAATCCAGCTAACCTTATGATTATAGACTGATTTAATCCATCTGCAAAATTTAAATTACAGACAATAAATAATCAGAAACAATTTACTACAATCACTTTATGCTAACTTTAGAAAGAAAAAAGGAAAGAATTGTTTCATTCACCATTCATCATCTCATTATAAGCATTGTCTGCTATAGCAAAAACATGAGGGCTATCTGTAGCTTTCTCTCTATAACTTGTGACAAAATCCTTCCCATAAATTTGGACATCTTTGAATGGATTGACGGCAATTAAAACCGGACCTGCTTTACTCTACACAAAGAAAATACATATAAAAATGAAGCTCAGAAGCAGAGATAATCCTCAAAAACAAGTACATGAGCAAGGATTTTATCCTACTTACATATATCATATCATGAGAATATCTGCGCTTAAGATTGTGAAGAACTGACGGCTCATTCAAATAACTGAGCTGTATGAGATCATTCACACCCTCCAGAATTCCTGGGTTTGCTGGTAAGAGCTGGCTGGTAGAGACTTTGATGACCTACAAGAGCCATAAAATATAAATTAAACACCAACCTGCCAAAAGGTATACTCTAGTCATTATACAATTGCAAAAATCATGACACATTTGAACTTACATTTCCATTGGAGAGAGAAACAATTGATTCCTCTCCAGACGTAGATTGTATAGTTCCAGATCCCCACATCCCATTGGATAGCCGACACCAAACATGAAGTTTCTGTAACCAAATCCTCTCACAATGAATAGATTTTCTTTAATCAAATAATTGACCTAAAATAGTAATAACTTTTTATAGAAGATAAACAAATGCCAAGTGGATGCTCCGATTTCATGATGTTCCAATAAAAGAACACAATTCACAGTCATCTTGCAATCCAGATACTTGCTGAGTTATAAACCCTAGCACCGTATAACAAATCAACAACACTACCAACTCTAGATTTTAACATTTCCAAGTTCATTATAATGAATCGTAAGTTTATAATGAAAAAGTTGGATTCCATTTAGTTATTGCCCTCAATTACAAGTATAACACCCCCAACTCATTTCATCAAAATTCATAAGTATTCCTAGTTAAAAGATTCATTAAAGCAACATTACATTTGACACACACATTACTAACAGCAAGAAAACCCTTTTTTTTTTTTTTAAATCACAGCTAAACGCCCTAAACTTTTCTGCAAATTCCCATTTCATAAAAATTCTATATTTCCTCCTGTGCCTACTAAATTTACTACTTAGCATTAAATCAAAAAGGCAAAGAAAACAAAACCTTTTGCAGATTTATCAAATATCACCCTAAGATTAATCTAGAGATAATAAAAACTCTTCTTAAGCTCACTAATCAAAAGCTTCATTGGGTTAGGCAGTAACACATTAGCAGCAACAACAATATATATATATATTAAAAATTAAATATCAAACCAAGTTAAACATATCAAAATTGGGGAAAAAAAACCGTAATTGCCACTTAATACTTACTTTGTTAAAAAAATACCCAATATTAGCATTCCCTTTCCCTCCTTTCACCTCAATTTTCCCTTCCAAATCCTCCCCTTTCTTCTCTTCCACGGCATCCAAATTATACGGTGAATCCACATTCACATCTTTCCTCATTTTTTTACTCCCAAAACTAACTATCTTCACTCCCAGCTCCTTTTCGTTCCTCTTAACTTCCTCTTTTCCTTTCACTTCACTTAAAACGGCACCATCTACACCATTAGCATCGATTTTGAAGTTCGTCGGAAGGGACCGGCGAGCCGACGGGAGTCTGGCTTTGGAAGTCGGTCGGACCGGTAAAGCCGGCGGTAAATCTTTAGGTTTATCGACTTCGTCTTGTCGCCGGAGAGATTCCAACATTTCTTCTAGCGAACTTTTCGCCGGAGCCTTCGGCGAAACCGATAACATCATTTTTTAGAAACAAGAACCCTAAAATCAACCGGAAAAAAAAGTGAATTCTTCTTTTAGAAACTCAATTTTAGTCTCTTTATAAAACTCGCATTGAAAAAAAGAAAGACTAAAAAAAGAGATCAAAACAGCATAAATTATGAAGTAAAAGAAACAAAACAGAGAACTGAAACGTTTCGAATTTTGTTCAAAAACTGCGGTGGAACTATCATCTGCTAAAATCCCAGAAAGATATAGAAAAATCAAAGATTGAAACTCATAGAAATTCAAAAAAAAAAAAAGGTTCTTACAAAAGATTAAGGTTGTTAGAAGCAAACATTTACACACACACACACACACTCAAACTGTTGAAGTTGTTTTGGAGTAAACAATGAGCTTCTTCTTCTTTTCTGCTTAGCTATGGCCTACGGGTTTAATGTCAGAAATTTAAAAATATACATAATTAAATAAAAAATATTTTTTTGAAATAAAATAAATAGAAAGTTTGGATCTGAGCAAAGAGGGGGCTTTTTAGGGAAATATATTTAAGATTTGTTAGATTGATTAATATTTTAAAATCTGAAACGAAAGGAAAAAAGAAGGGGTTTTTGGATTAGATCGGGGATTTGTATAAAATTACCGTTATAAGTACTGTTTTTTGAATTTTTATTGAATTACTTTTATACCCTTTTAGTTGTATGATTTTTTTTTTAAATTTAAAATTTAAAACAAATACATATTACAAAACTAGGTCAATTCCCCCTTATGCCAGCTTGATTAGTCTGTTAATCTCTTGATTCTCTTTTCTAGAAATATGCGAAACATGCCAATAATTAAGCAAAAATTCTCAGTAATAACCTCCCGTTGGTCCCTTTTGAATAATCTTAGCTGTCTTAATACATGACCAAAATCTTAAACCCTTAAAATGCTTTAACCATCCAAGATTCCCCAGAGAGCCATCAGTATACAAACACGCCCAATTCCCAGCCAAATGTGTGCAATAAGTCAGAATCTGAGTTGAATAATTTACGTTTTGCTCACTTCTTTTTAAAAATTTACAAAATAATCACTGAACTATTTGAAATTTTTCATTTAAGTTTCTAAACTATTTAAAAGTTATTTAAGTCAATAAACTGTTAAACTCTTTTTAAAAAAATCACATTAACAAATTTTAAGAATGGATCAATAAACGCATCTTAAATCGAAGTAGATTTAACAATTAATATCGAAAATCGAAGAAAAAATGGTTTTAATATATATCAACAAATAAAATAAGTTATATGCAACAATATATTTGAATATTAATATTATTTTATAATTGAATTAAATTTAAAAATATTTTTTATTATTCAAATTGAAATCATGTAAATTCAGCCTACTGGATTGTGCAGACCATTTGACCGGTGACCAAATGTAACATAGAGAAAACAAGATACAAATGGACAGAACAAAAATCATTTTTCACAAAATAATAATCAACATGATATTGTAAATTCAACTATGGTAGTCGGTATTGTTGTAGGACCAATACTATCACACTATCCTTGTCGTTTTGGTGTTAAATCGATATTAAATAATTTAAAGGTCGTTTTAGATAGGCAATTCGTTTATCTATGGTTAGTGTAAAAATAGCAGTGGCGGTGAGATTAGACATAGTAATAATACTGTAACGTGAGATAAAAAGAAAAATTAAATGCACTGTGTTAGAAATAAACATCTATCCAAATGGACCATAAGTATTGTTCAAATTAAAATTTAAGTATGTTTCGGCCGTATATATCGATTAATCAAGCATTTTAATATTTTAAATAATTTTTTATCTCGACTATTTTACTTTTATAAATACATTTAAAATTAAAAACGATATATTTATCAATAAAGTATTAAATACTCTAAATTCAACTTTTCTTTTTGTGATATCCAAATCATGGTCCATTATTTGGTTAGTTTAGAATGCAAAACGTTTGCATCCATGAACAAAAAGGCTTACTCACCTCTTTACTGTCCCCCTTAACGGGATGACCTCATATAAGCATAAATCGTATGTTTTATGTTAAGCTAGTTTAACTAGTCTATCACCATCCTAATTATCCTCTCCAGAGATGTGCCAAATGTGTCAATGATCAATCTGCATCAACCGCTGATGAATTTTCCTGATCAAATCAAAATTACAACCATTAATACAACTTCCATTTTAATATTACACTATGGTAGGTAGATAGGTAAATTTAAATTTAATTACCCATATTTATACTTTAACTATTTTTTTTTAATTTTCAATAGACCCTTTAATAATATTTCCCTTTAAATTATCAAAAATTAATTTAACTTCTAATCCAACCACAACAATTAATTTACTCACTCATTTAAGCATTGATTTACATAAATTAATATGATAGTTAATCCCCCAACTTAGATGTTGTTGGATCACAAATTAATGAACCATGTTAATATTTATGCCCCTTATGAAGTTTGGTCACATCTATTTTGGGAAGGTAGCAACTAATATTTAATAATTTATTTATTTATTTATAATTTTTTTTAAAAATTGTGGTTAATTCTTAAATCAACTAAAATTGAGTAACTAAAAATTTCATAAACATTTTTACCATATTCAATTAAAAATATAGATCGACTTAAACTCCAGACGCCAAAATTTTCAAAAACCTTACTTTGTCATTTCAACCGAAATTTAATTATTTTTTAAACAAATTTTCTTACAAATACTAGAAATCCTATCACATCTGTATGCGTGTGGGAACCACAAATTTAGAACACCAATGTGTGTTTAAAAATAATATACAATAAATAATTAAACGTATGGTTTGAAACTAATTACTAATAACACATGAAATATGTATTATGTTAAAATTGTTTATCATAGTGTTGTCATCAATCTTGAATCAATATCGAGTTAACTTGTAACACCAACTAAAATCTCACCATATGCATATTTTTATTGTTATTTTAAATAAAAGACTAAATTATCCTCAAATAATATAACTTATTTTAATTTCAGAAAAGTATTTATGTAATTTCTTAACCGAATTAATGATCCGATTGAGAGTGATGCTAATTTAATAAAACAATTAATAAATAGTACATATTTGATGTAAAAGAGGAAACAAATTTTGTGGTTTGAGAATTTCTTTTCTTATTTTGATATTTTTTAAGTTTAAATGATGAAAGCTTATTTTATAATTTAAAGTAATTAGGTTGATGACTAGAAATTATAGCATGATTAGGTATTTTTATAAGTCAAAAAGTTTGTTAATGAGGACTTTGGAGGGAAGTTCAAATAATTAAAAGTTTGAATCTTATAATGAGAAATTGTATGGATATTCTTTTGACTTTGTACAAAATAGTTTATGTCTTGAGTATAACTCATAAATAGGAGGATAATGCGTTTCATCGCACTTGAACCCATATCCTCCTACATTGACAACAATGTTAAGGCTAATTGAACTAAGACTCAATCGACTACTCAAGTTAATCATTTGGATTAAAATGACGAAAATTGTATTTTTTTTATGATTATCAATTATAAAATAAGAAAATATATTTTATTTTCTTTTAGATAAATTTGATATCTAGGAAATTAAAACTAGTGCTTTCCTAAAAGATTAATAAATAAAGATAGTGCCAAAACCACCCATTAATATTTCAAAATTCTTTTATTTTACAAGGGCATATAAGTAATTATGCATTCACCTAATTCCAACGGTTAACGTGGCCCACTAATCTTGTCACAAAAGCAAAAACAATTAGGAAAGGGAAAAAGTTGTAAAAGAAAATCGAATAATAATATTTTATTTTGTTAGAGTTTACCGATGTATAAAGTTTTGTCATTAATTTTTAAGGATTAAGTGTAGCCTTTAATAATATGTTGTTAATTAAAAAAAGTAAACAATTTCATACTGTCTAGGAATAAACTGCAAATGGATTATGAGTCTATATAGACCCATATCCCACATCGCTTAAGAAAATAAGAGAAATGAGACTTAAGATCTATATAAAAACTTGTTTTTGTAAAGTTTATTTTCACAAGAGGTGACACCAAATTAAAAAAAAAAGATATTGGGGGCAGAAAGTGTTTCCAACTGGAAGCGTTTTTCTATCAATACATTAAAAGCGTTTATAGCTAGAAATGTTATTTTTACTTAATCTTGTAATTTTTCAAAAAAAAAAAGCCTAATCAAGTAATTTGTAATTTTATTTTAAAAAACGAAATTTTTGGGAAATTTACTTGTATATTAAGGTATATTTTATACTTGATCAAGCTAGTGTTATGAGTTAACTAGGTATTAATTTAGTTTGATAATAACAAAAATACTCTTACTTTACAATCTAAATTGTACTATTTTGAGGGAGTTTTTGTCATTTTATATATTTTACATAGAAAAATATACCAGTGTATAGAGTTGTCTATGGGTTGGGTTGGGCTGGGTCGACCTGATCTGGCCCGCATTAAAATTTTTTATATAAAAATAAATTTAAAAATATAATACATTAAAACATTAAAATAAATGTTTCCCAAAATATGAGAAATTTTTTTAAAAAAAATATATACTTAAATAACACTAAGATAAGTGCAACTTAGTAAGTAAATATCTGTTAAGTAGTAGCAAAATTAATAATAAAACAAGAGTAATACAATATCCAAATAATAATAACAAAATAGTAGTAATATAATAGTGAAATTATAGCAAAGCAATGAAAAAAAAAACAGTGGCAAAATAGTAGGAAAATAACACCAATTTTTTTTTTTTGCAAATTCGGTTTGGACCCATACAAAAAAACTTACCCAATGCCCGATCCATTTAAAAAACAAGCATTATTTTTTTGTTTAAACCCATTTTTTGAACCTATATTTTTACCAAAATCTTCCTACTTTTTAGGCGGACCAGGTGACTCAACTCATGTCCTCTATAGTATTTAAAATTTATACTTTAACCATTGAATCAAAGTCTCATTTATTATTTATATCAATTTTTTATAAACATATTTATTACTATCATAATCAAATTTTATATCTTAATTGTGTTTCATATAAATTTAATATATTTATATAATATTTAAAAGCTTTTTATCATAGGAAGATAAATTAAGAAGAGAGTGTTTAAGGGTTTAAAGCTTAATTATTTATGAATGGAAGCACTTGAATGAAATAGGTCACCAGTGTCTCGTCTCGTGACCAATTTTAAGAAAAAGTTTCATAATTTTTGTCCCCCCAAGGATTAAAAAAGCAATTAATCCCGGCGAGATTTTGAACTTTATTGCTTCTTTCTTTCCCTTGATTTATGTTCTAAATGGGACCTATTTTTGCAAACATGTGGACCCATTTGATTTATCTCACTCTAATTATCATTTCATTTTTTTAAAAAAATTAACATTTTTAACATTTCCAATAATGTTTATGACATGAAAATTGCTACGTGTGAATTCTGTCTAAATTTATTATTATTTAAGTCTAAAAACATTTCGATTGTCAATTCATTATGTTTTCATAATGCTTGATTTTAATTATAGTTAATCGAATCCATATTATTTATATTTATAATTGTAATTAGAAGTGCTCATGGCTAGGCTGGGCCGGATCAAAGTATAATATTAATATATTTTATGCTTGGCTAAGCTCAGCTCGACCTGAAATATGGGTTTAAAATTTTACCTAAACCAGTTCATATTTGCAAAAAACTAACCCAAGCCTATTTTAGGCCCGACCATATTATTTTTAAATTTATATTATATTATTTTAATGTTTAATAATTATATATATTTTTATTTATTGAAAGTTTTATATAGTAATCTTAACATTATTTTAATGTTGATATTAGAGTAATATTATATATTTAGTATAAGTTTTTTTTAATATGTTCTAAATTACATAATACATATAAAAAAAACATAATATAAAGTATTATAAAATTTAAAACAGGTCAGGCTGGGCTCGGGCCTTGAATGTTCAAGCTCAAGCTCAACTTATATTTTAAACGGACCTAATTTTTTTTGCCCAAACTCATTTTTTGGGCCTAAAATTTTTGTCTATACCTTCTCAAATTTCAGACGAACCGGGCGTCGAGCCATGAACAGGTGTAAATGTAATACATTTTATATTTATTTAATTTTAGGGTAAACTACACCCATGGTCACTTTTGTTTACCTTAGGTTACGTTTTAGTCACTTATGTTTGAAATGTTACGTTTTAGTCATTTACATTATCATGTTGTAACATTTTAGTCACTGAGCCGTTAATCGTCGTTAATGGTGTAACGGTAAGCTGACATGGCACGTTAAATCATCATTTCAAACAAAATTTTAGGTTAAATTATACAATTGATCCCCATATTTTTTTTCGTTTTAAGTAATTTAATTTTTTTTCTTTTATGTTCTTTAAACTTTCTTCTTTTTTTTTCCATTCTCTTTTGTTTCTCCCTCTGTTTTCATATCTTTCTCATTTCTTTTAACATATTAGGAAGTCGAATTGGCAGTGAAAAAAGAAGTAGGAAGTCGACTATCATCATTTGCCTATAACTAAAACCCATAAACCCATACCATGCTTCTTTCTTCACTACCAATTCGACTTCCTGGTATGTTAAAAGAAATAAAGAAGGTAGTAAAACAGAGCGAGAAGCAGAAGAGAATGGAAAATAAAGAAAGAAAGTTAAAAGAACATAAAAGAATTAAATTGCTCAAAACGAAAAATTATGGGGACCAATTGTACAATTTAACCTGAAGTTTTTGTTTGAAATGATAATTTAACGTGCCACGTCAGCTTACCATTGCACCATTAACGACAATTAACGGCTCAGTAACTAAAATGTTACAACACAATAACGTAAGTGACTAAAACGTAACATTTCAAACATAAGTGACTGAAATATAACCTAAGGTAAACAAAAGTGACCATGGGTGTAGTTTACCCTTAATTTTATTATTATGTGAAAAAGGAAAGAATATTTACAAAGATGTCTCATAAATGGAACACATAAGCATGCACTGTAAAGTTGATTATTATTCTAAATTTGTAAAAGTTGTTGGGATTAAATGTTATTATTTGCCCTTTTTTGAAGCATCAATTCAATGATTATTGCATGTTGTTTTACTAAAAAATTGTTAATTAATTTTGTGAAATCTAATGTAATTGCAATCATTTCTAAGGTAGAAGAAAAAATAAAGAAAATTAAAATACTGCTTTGATTCATTATAATAAAACATAGAAATGATTGCAATTACAATATAATTTGACAAACTTTTCTTTTCTTTACTTTTCTCAAAATAGTCCCTTCAATCCTATTAATATCCCTTAATTGGACAACTTTTGATGTGGGCTGCAAATAATTAGTAAGTCAAATTAATTAATTATTATTATTAATGAGAGAGGTCAGTCATTACATAGTAATTAGCTTGCAAGGAACCAAATAGTTTTAGAAAAAATAAAAAAAATAATAGAAATAAGAAATTTAAAAATTAAAAATAAATATTCAAAATAATAACTAAATAAAGAAAAGATAGATTAAAATAAAGTGGAAGATGAAACGAGTAAACCGATGGATATGATGGATAGAAGGATAAGTGTCCAATTGGATACTTTGAGATATAAATACCAACAAGCTCAGTTAATAACTCTAATCAACCCTCCATGAAATAATCTTTGACAAATTGAAGGGTGAAGAATGAATTCCCACAACTCCTTGAAGAAAATCGAGAAGAAAACTACTTCTAAAAAGAAACTAAACCTCAGAGTTGAAAACTTTATTAATGAAAACAATTGTGTTATTAATGAACAATGAAGAAGCCTTTATATAGACTAGCTAAGTACATTCAAATAAAACTCTAAAGTATACTGGAACTCTAATTAATCTAAATAAGAATGATTGTAAATTAAACTTTCTTGTTTGACTAAAGCATATAAAACTCCTAAACAACTTAAAATACTCAAACAATTTCTAAAATTCAGAATAAATAAATAATAAAACCTAATAAATACAATATTGAGCTCATATATAATAAAAATTTACCCTAAAAATTGAACCCAATATGATTTAAACTTTAATTAAAAGCTTGAAACTTGTAATTTTCGTAATAATCCTGTCAAGAAATTATACTCGCATAGTCTTCACTAATATGGTCATAATTCGAGTTCTCGAACTAGAAATCGAGTTATTCAAAGTGAGTTTCAAAGTTAAGAGATAGAGCTTCAAACGTTATATAGACATTTAAGCCCATAAATGATTGGATCCTATCCAAAAATTTGTCGCGACTTGACTAATCTTTTCAATTTGAAAAATGACAGCTTGGTTTAATTTACTTTAATAAATTTCACTCATTCTGTGCATGTATCATTCCTCGTTTCTTCGAAAAGATCCTTCCTCACATATTGTCTTTGATCGAATCTTGGTTTGATTTGCTTGGTCTTTGAGCTTGTTGTTGGGCCTTGAGGTAGTGTAAACCCATCACATCCATGGGTCTGAAATTGGGCCTTGAGACTCGCATCACTTTTTGCTTACACAAAGAACTCACCTAGTGATTCTTTGATTCAAACATATTTAAGTTGTTATTTTTTTGTTATTTATATATGTTTTATGTTGTACACATGTTAAAATACTTTCTATAGGCTTTAGGAACATTTGCATATGAGTGTAGGCTTGTTTAAATTGCATTTTCCTGCACTTTTGCTATAGGGTATCAATATCTATCATGAGGTATCGATACTTCTACGCCATTTTCTTCATGAGGTAAGGTATCGATACTTAGTTTTTAGGTTTTTTTTAAGTTCCTATGTACATATAAATTATGTATGATCAAGTTATATTTGCATGTATACTTAGGGGGAGTGTCTTAGCTTAAATTTTTAAATTAAATTGAAAATACTTTGTATTTTAATAATCTTTATTAAAAATCATTTGACTTTTCAAGAAGATGTGAGGTTTAAAGGCAAACTTTTGAATTTCTTGAAATTAAGGCCATAATATCACTTGAACACTTTTGTTTTAATTCTTAAATCTTGTTGAAAATATTCAAGATAATCGAAAGTACTTTTATCTTTTTTTGAACCTTTGATGGTCATTTTATAGAGTATAAAGTTTTAAACTATTTTCTTAAGCTCTAATTACCATGTTACCTTAAGTTATGTATAAGGTATTTGTACATATTCTAGGAATAGTATAGTCTTAGGATTTGATTTATGATTAGGATTAGCATATGGACTTAGAATTAGTCCTAGAAATAATCTTTAGGACTAGTTTTAGGACTAAAATTAGGATCAACTTTTAGATTCAATTTAGGACTAGCTCTAGGATTTAACTTAGAATTAAGTTTAGAGACTATAACTAAACTTAGAACTAGAATTAGGATTAGACTTAAGTTTAGGACTTAGGATTCCTTTCATTGGTATCTTGCTATGAATTGACATGTCCTTTAGTTACATTTTTCATGACATATTTTATGCTTTTATATAAACTTTGCTTATATTAATATGTCATGATCATCTCCCTCACTTTACACTTTTATTTTTGTATTCATTGTACGCTTGTATTACTATATCACTGATTGGATGCCATTGTCATGTCATATGCTTCATAAAATTTTATGTTCAACATGGTGATAATGTGTGATGCTAAATATGTTTATTGAATGAATTGTTTTTTTGTTTAGCTATATGCTTTGTTCATTCAATAAAATATGGTTTCATATTTTTCTCCTACTTATGTTTTTCATGATTAATATCATTGTAGTTTTGCTAAGGTTTGATATCCAAAAGCATGATACCATTGTGATTTTCATGCCTTATTCTTGTAATAACAATTGATATCTTGAAAAGAGGAGGATGTTTCAAGAATATGCACCTCGTAAGGGGGAGTACTAGAAATAAAAATTGCATATGCTTATATTGAATTACTCTTTGTATGAAATTTTGACATAGGATGACACCTTGATCACAATGCTTGATAACAATCGAGCTATGAATTCCACAACTGTAAATGATGTTACATATTGCAGAAGTCATATACTCGACACACCAACTTTTGGTTCCTTACCTATTTAAACTCAACTTTTACTTACGTCAAAGTATACGAGTCACGCATACATAGTCCGTCATCCACTTAGGATTAAGGTCTGCTACACTTTGAACGTCACAAGTGAATAAATCCATAAACGAATTCAAGATCTATTTTTCTTCGGTCTAGTCCGATGTACTATCAGTCCAATAAGTCACATCTATGTCTCTATCTTTTGGGAGTCATCCGCTCTGATGCCCAAGACAAATCATCTCCCCAATTGGGATTGATAAACGAGATATTAGTTTTTCAAACGGTTTACTCATTTCCGATTAGACTAAGGACATGTTTAGGTTCATCTACTAATACAAGTTGTCTTTCCATATTATGATCAGACCATGTAATATCGCTTAGTATTAGTTTAAACATTATACAAATTATATTAATGTAATCCATGAATTTCTTTATTAACTAATTTGTTCATAAGAAAATTACAAGTTTACAAACAAATATACTACACTCAGGGCACTAGATCCAAAAAAAAAATCAATTCCTAGAGTGACCTAAACCTTCTCAATTTTATTTTCACAAACAAGTGTTTCCATCAAGAACAAAATATCTACCTTATTAGAACAAACCGACTCTTTAAAAGTTATAACTGCATGAAGGTTGCAAAATCCTCAGTAGTTCCAAGCTAAGCAAATTATGGAGCTCGACAAGCCTGCTGAGTAGAACTCATCGATATAACACTATCGATAAAAATATCATTATTCAACAAAGAGTAAACACCTCCACTTCTATGCTTCCCATCATTAGTGGAACCAACAAGAACTCACACCCTCTTCTTATTTTCTTTTATTTGCATTATTACATCCTCCTTGTTTGCATAGCCCTTTTGTTTCATTTTGGATATTGAAGAATTTTCTTCAAAGCCCTTCTCTTTCTCAACATCCATAGAAAATTCCACTCATGTGTTGGCCGATTTAAACTTGTTACTTTCGAAAAATGGCCTTTTTGTTTTCAATCCTTGTGCCTTGGTCCTCTATAGGACTCAAACTTTATATTTCCTAGAGACTTGAAGTCGAATGGGGAATTGAGAATCTTGCTAATCTCACCTCTAAGGATTCTTTCCGGCTTGATTTTATGCTCTGACTTCTTCCTTGATTTCTTTTATCCATTCCTGTTGAGCTTCCCTTTCTGAGATAGTCTATAGTTTTGGCAATGAGCTTAACTATGACTGACCTTTCCGCACAGATAACAAACAATTAGAATCCTTTCATAATTGAAAGCCACTTCTAAATAGTTGTTCCCTTACTTCTTTAGTATTTTCCATCTCATAAGAGGCTCTTGGATATCAAACCTCACTCTAAATCACATATATATATTTATCCCATTAATTTCTCTTTTCATGTTCCATAAGATTTCCAAGATTTTTGGCTAGAGATACAATGTCAAAACCCAATGACAATTGACGCATTTGAACCCAAAAATCATCATAATGAACATCAACATGAAAAGGGTTCTGACCTTGTTTCAATTGTTGTACAAGCAACAAGAAGTTATTAAATGATCATGGCCCCAACCAACTTCTTCTTAAGATCAAACTTATGATAGAATTGAATAAGATAGAGATTTTCATTGGGAGCCTTGATATAAACGCCCTCAATTAGACACCATTTACTCAACAAAGTCTTATTCATTGCTTTTGGATTCACCATATGCTCCTCCAAGAATGTGCCAACTAGACATAAGTAGTAGTTTATTTCCTCTTCTGTTGTGCTCTCCTTTATGATCAATAAATTTTCATTCTCTTTATCTAACAAAGGTAAATTCTAGAGGAAACACCTCCACTGCTATGTTTCCCATCATTAGTGGAATCAACAAGAACTCACACCCTCTTCTTGTTTTCTTTTATTTACATTATTATACCCTCCTTGTTTGCATAGCCCTTTTGTTCCATTTTGGATATTGAAGAATTTTCTAAAGCCTTTCTTTGTCTCAATATCCATAAAAAACTCCATTCATGTGTTGGTCGATTTAAACTCGTTAATTTTTTAAAAAATGGCCATTTTGTTTTCATTTCTTGTGCCCTTGTCCTCTATAGGACTCAAAATTTATATTTCCTAAAAACTCAAAGTGGAATGGGGAATTGAGAATCTTGCTAATCTCACCTCCAATGATTCTTTCCAACTTGATTTTATGCCCTGACTTCTTCCTTGGTTTCTTTTAGCCATTCTTATTGAGCTTCCCCTTCTGAGATAGTCAATAGTTTCAGGCAATGAGCTTTATTATGATTGACATTTCCACACGGATAACGAACTATTAGAATCCTTCTATAACTGAAAGCTACTTCTAAATAGTTGTTCCCTTACTTCCTTAGCTTTTTTCCATATCATAAAAGGCTATTGGATATCAAGCCTCACTCTAAATCACATATATATTTATCCTATTGATTTCTCTTTTTAGCACCATCATATTCCAAGAATTGTTCCATAAGATTTCTAAGATTTTTGGCTAGAGATACAATGTCAAAGCCCAATGACAACTGACGCACTTGAACCAAAAAATCATCATAATGAACATCAACATGAAAGGGTTCTCACATTGTTTCAATTTATGTACAAGCAACAAGTAATTATCAAACGACCATGGCCCCCGGCCAACTTCTTCTTAAGATCAAACTTATGATAAAATTGAATAAGATAGAGATTGTCATTGAGAGCCTTGATATACTTCCTCAATCAGACACCATTTACTCAACAAAGTTTTCTCCATTGCTTTTGGATTCACCATCTGCTCCTCCAAGAATGTGCCAACTAGACATAAGTCGTAGTTTATTTCCTCTTCGATTGTGCTCTCCTTTATGATCAATAACTTTTCATTCTCTTTATCTAACAAAGGTAAATTCTAGAAACCAAATTCCATATTAACTAGATAGGAATGAAAGACATGAGACACCTTGACTTGGCATGACCAATCACATGCACAGACACTAGAGCAAAAGCATACACATTCTAGAGAAAAGGAAAAAGCCTATTTTATGCATTATCAACGAAGCCGATGCTAACACATCATTAAAAATTAAGTCACACAAATTTTATTTAAAACCATTTTAATGACATATCATTGTCTTATTCATTGATAGTGCATGAAATTACACATTATCAGTGCATTAAATATAAATACAATAAGTTGCAACAATTATTGTTTAGTTCATCAATAGAAAAGAAAGTAAATGATGTGTAATAACATTTTTTTAATTATACCATTTAAAAATAAAATAAATCGTAAAAAGTGTAAAAAAGATCATTTATAATTTTAGAAATACATTTTCTTTCCTCTATGATTTTAAGAAATTGAGTTTTAAGTAAGGGTTACTAAATAAACAAAATTTTCATGACTTTTTTTTGTTCAACTTTCGTGACGTTTTAAGTGCCACCAGATAGACAAACTTTTGGTGACGTTTTTGCTTGAGCAACAGAGGGAATGTAAGTGAGAATTTTACTTTTAGTGACGTTAAAAAGTGTCACAAAAAAAGCTCTTTTTGTGATGTTCTAAAGCGTCACGAAATTTGATTTTTAATTTTTTTTACTTTTAGTGACATTAAAAAGTGTCACAAAAAGAGCACATTTTGTGATGTTTTAAAGCATCACGAAAATTTTTTTGTTACTTTTCATGCGTGACGTTTTCTTATGTTTCGTTAAAAGCATCACGGAAGCTCAAAAACTACTTTTTTTGTGATGTTTTTGTATTATGATGTATTCAAAATGTCATTAAAATCATTTTTGGTGTAGTAAGTTCTCATTAAATAAAGCAAAAAAAAAAATCCTACCTAAACAAGAAAAATAGACTTTGGTTTTTCTTATTTTACTTAACTTTTTCTCATCTTACCACAATCCAAACCCATTTTTAGTATGAAAGTGTCTTTTAAACTTGATGCATAGGGTTTTTAATAGACATCTTCGTTGGTCAAGCACTCACCCAACTTCGACCTTGTATAGGATATGTTTGACCTTGAACTGACTAGGTTCTACTAGAATTCAAATCAAATAATAAAAAATATAAAAAAATTGTTAATATTTTTTTAATTTACGAACCAAGCCATAGAGGCAAGTTAGGCCAAGTCAAATTCAATTCTAGACAACAATATTTTGAAATTGGATCATGATCCAACACATGAATAGGATTATTTTCTACGAAATTTTATGATAAGAAGATTCAATTTTAATCTCGATGTCATTTTTGTCGTTGCTCGCTAGGAGGGAAGTAATCTAATTGAGCCAACGTCACACAACAAGAAACTTGAGTTTGATTCAACATTCACTACTTAAAACTCAACTCAAGTTTGTTTTCAATCCTTGTGCCTTGGTCCTCTATAAGACTCAAACTTTATATTTCCTAGAAACTTGAAGTCGAATGGGGAATTGAGAATCTTGCTAATCTCACCTCCAAGGATTCTTTCCGGCTTGATTTTATGCTCTGACTTTTTCCTTGATTTCTTTTATCCATTCTTGTTGAGCTTTCCCTTCTGAGACAGTCAATAGTTTTGGCAATGAGCTTAACTATGACTGACATTTCCACACAGATAATAAACAATTAGAATCCTTTCATAACTGAAAGCCACTTCTAAATAGTCGTTCCCTTGCTTCCTTAGTATCTTCCATCTCATAAGAGGCTCTTGGATATCAAGCCTCACTCTAAATCACACACACATATATATTTATCCCATTAATTTCTCTTTTCATGTTCCATAAGATTTCCAAGATTTTTGGCTAGAAATACAATGTCAAAACCCAATGACAATTGACGCATTTGAACCCAAAAATCATCATAATGAACATCAACATGAAAGGGGTTCTCATATTTTTTCAATTGTTGTACAAGTGACAAGAAGTTATTAAATGATCATGGCCCCAACCAACTTCTTCTTAAGATCAAACTTATGATAAAATTGAATAGATAGAGATTGTCATTGAGAGCCTTGATATAAACGCCCTCACCCTCAATTAGACACCATTTACTCAACAAAGTCTTATTCATTACCTTTGGATTCACCATATGCTCCTCCAAGAATGTGCCAACTAGACATAAGTAGTAGTTTATTTCCTCTTCTGTTGTGCTCTCCTTTATGATCAATAAATTTTCATTCTCTTTATCTAACAAAGGTAAATTCTAGAGGAAACACCTCCACTGCTATGTTTCCCATCATTAGTGGAATCAACAAGAACTCACACCCTCTTCTTATTTTCTTTTATTTACATTATTATACCCTCCTTGTTTGCATAGCCCTTTTGTTCCATTTTGGATATTGAAGAATTTTCTCTAAAGCCTTTTTTTGTCTCAATATCCATAAAAAACTCCATTAATGTGTTGGTCGATTTAAACTCGTTAATTTTTTAAAAAATGGCCATTTTATTTTCATTTCTTGTGCCCTTGTCCTCTATAGGACTCAAACTTTATATTTCCTAAAAACTCAAAGTGGAATGGGGAATTGAGAATCTTGCTAATCTCACCTCCAATGATTCTTTCTAGCTTGATTTTATGCCCTGACTTCTTCCTCGGTTTCTTTTAACGATTCTTATTGAGCTTCCCCTTCTGAGATAGTCAATAGTTTTAGGCAATGAGCTTCATTATGATTGACATTTCCGCACAGATAACAAACTATTAGAATCCTTTCATAACTGAAAGCCACTTCTAAATAGTTGTTCCCTTACTTCTTTAGCTTTTTTCCATCTCATAAAAGGCTCTTGGATATCAAGCCTCACTCTAAATCACATATATATATTTATCCCATTGATTTCTCTTTTTAGCACCATCATATTCCAAGAATTGTGCCATAAGATTTCTAAGATTTTTGGCTAGAGATACAATGTCAAAGCCCAATGACAACTGACGCACTTGAACCCAAAAATCATCATAATGAACATCAACATGAAAGAGGTACTCACCTTGTTTCAATTGATGTACAAGCAACAAGCAGTTATCAAATGACCATGGCCCCCGGCCAACTTCTTCTTAAGATCAAACTTATGATAAAATTGAATAAGATAGAGGTTGTCATTGAGAGCCTTGATATAATTCCTCAATCAGACACCATTTACTCAACAAAGTTTTCTCCAATGCTTTTGGATTCACCATCTGCTCCTCCTAGAATGTGCCAACTAGACATAAGTTGTAGTTTATTTCCTCTTCAATTGTGCTCTCCTTTATGATCAATAACTTTTCATTCTCTTTATCTAACAAAGGTAAATTCTAGAAACTAAATTCCATATTAACTAGAAAGGAATGAAAGACATGAGACACCTTGACTCGGCATGACCTATCACATGCACAGACACTAGAGCAAAAGCATACACATTCTAGAGAAAAGGGAAAAGCCTATTTTATGCATTATCAACGAAGACGATGCTAACACATCATTAAAAATTAAGTCACACAAATTTTATTTAAAACCATTTTAATGATATATCATTATCTTATTCATTGATAGTGCATGAAATTACACATTATCAGCGCATTAAATATAAATACAATAAATTGCAACAATTATTGTTTAGTTCATCAATAGAAAAGAAAGAAAATGATGTGTTATAACATTTTTTTAATTATACCATTTAAAAATAAAATAAATTGTAAAAAGTGTAAAAAAGATCATTTATAATTTTAGAAATACATTTTCTTTCCTCTATAATTTTAAGAAATTGAGTTTTAAGTAAGGGTCACTAAATAAACAAACTTTTCATGACATTTTAAATGCCACCAGATAGAAAACTTTTGGAGACGTTTTTGCTTGATCAACAGTGGGAGTGTAAGTGAGAATTTTTACTTTTAGTGACATTAAAAAGTGTCACAAAAAGAGCACATTTTGTGATGTTCTAAAGCGTCACAAAATTTGATTTTTAATTTTTTTTACTTTTAGTGACATTAAAAAGTGTCACAAAAAGAGCACATTTTGTGATGTTTAAAGCGTCACGAAATTTTTTTTGTTACTTTTCATGCGTGACGTTTTTTTATGTTTCGTTGAAAGCATCACAGAAGCTCAAAAACTACTTTTTTTTTGTGATGTTTTTGTATTATGATGTCTTAAAAATGTCACGAAAAATCATTTTTGGTGTAGTAAGTTCTCATTAAATAAAACAAAAAAAAAATCCTACCTAAATAAGATTAAAACAGCCTTTGGTTTTTCTTATTTTACTTAACTTTTTCTCATCTTACCACAATCCAAACACATTTTTAGTATGAAAGTCTCTTTTAAACTTGATGCATAGGGTTTTTAGTAGACATGTTCATTGGTCAAGCACTCATCCAACTCCGACCTTGAATAGGATATGTTTGACCTTGAACTGATTAGATTCTACTAGAATTCAAATCAAATAATAAAAAATATAAAAAAATTGTTAATATTTTTAAATTTACGAACCAAGCTATAGAGGCAAGTTAGGCCAAGTCAAAATTCAATTCTAGACAACAATATTTTGAAATTGGATCATGATCCAACACATGAATAGGATTATTTTTTACGAAATTTTATGATAAGAAGATTCAATTTTAATCTCGATGTCATTTTTGTCGTTGCTCGCTAGGAGGGAAGTTATCTAATTGAGCCAACGTCACACAACAAGAAACTTGAGTTTGATTCAACATTCACTACTTAAAACTCAACTCAAGTTTAGTCAATACTATTATAAAAGTTTAAGCTTGACTCAAAGTTTGAACTCAATTCGATTAAGCTCATCTACATTATTTACATATTCAAATTCGAACTCATTTCATGTACAAATGTTAACCAAAAATAGGGTTTGGGAGGTTTTAAGTGAATATATATCAAGGGTAAAAATTCGTTTAGGCTCATGAGTTGTTTGAATCAAGAATTAAGATACTCGAACATAACTTGTTCTATAGCTCAAGCTACTCGATCTTGACCTAACAATGATCGAATTGAATTTGAACTCTTTTTGAATAGAAATCAGAGTAGCTTAGAAACACAAGCATCCCATTTACATCCCTTATAAAAGTAAGGGAAGATTTGAATGGATGGAAGAGAACTGTGTAGAACATGGAGTTGGCCCGGAGATTGGTGGGTGGTATTGGAATACCAAGAATGATTATCGGCATACCTAACGGGGGGATTGAGAAATATTATCAGTTGCAGCCAAAAAGAAAATTCCCAAAAACTCAGTTGTCTTGGAGTGTTTGTACATATAATTATGTCTGATAAATGACAGTTGAAGTAATTGTAGCTGTTTCAAGTACAGCAATGATTTTGTCCAACTACAAAAGTATCTTCTGGTTTGGCCATTTACTAGCAAGCACCATTGCAAATCAGGTACATGCATGTGAGGGGAAAAAATAAGAAGAAAATGATGAATTTTCATGGGACAAATATTGTTTTACTTTTGTGATTGTTATTTTGTTTAAGCATACATTAATCATATTTATTTTATCATTTTTTCTTTAATTTTTAAAGATAATTTTCGCTTTTAATCTTTAAATTTTAATTATTTTTTGTTTGTTAGATAGAAAAGTTGATTGAACAATTAGCATTCTACGTATACGTTTTTAAAATTTGTTGAGTTAAAAAAAAAGATTTATTTATTTTTTCTTAATTTTTAAGTACACATGAATCATATGTGAATTGTCACATCAATATCATTAAAATTTTAATAGTTCAGACAACTTTTCATCCAATAAATTAAAAATAATTTAACTAAAATTTAAAGGTTAGAGACTAAAGTAATCCCAAAAAAGAAAATTTTTATTTATAATATCCGAACATAATTCTTTAGTTGTTTACATTTGAAATAATGTAAGATTTAGAATGATCAACGAGGTTTTGGTAGTGTTGTTTATATTCGAAATAAACGTAGATTCTCTTTCAGATTTATTATGAGTTTTAAGTCCCATTATATATAAACTTTGTTCGGAGTTATTTTAATTTACAATTTAAATATATTTTATATTGAATTTATTCTAGTTATAATTACTGAAATATATATTATTTATAATTTTAATGTAGTTAGTTCTAATTTGTAAACTAAAAAAAAAAGATTTAAAGTGATTTTGGATTCAAGTGTGGTGTAGGGTTAATTTTAAAACCTTCAAAGCTGGTCCTACACATGTTATCTATGCTCTTAATTTCAAGAACCCTAATCCAAACCATGCTTATCCTAATTAGTATTGTAATAAAAGAGGCTTTCATTACCACACACCATAAGTATTAGTTAATAGTGTGGGATCAATCATTAATAATTGTAATTTCGTCTTGTCATCGTCAAATCAAACTTTGGTAAATCGATTAGTCATTGTCAAAGGTTCGCAAGAGATCTCACCGTATTCGTAATACACGAAGAATAAGTTTTAAATTACCTATCCTCTTTTCCATCATCTTAGAGTTCAATATTGTTTTCACTATTACATTGATGTATCTTGATAAAGTTCCCCGATAATGATTCCTGATAGATCTAGCAACACGCTTGCCTTGATAAATTTCGCAAATATGCAAGAATATAACCAAAAACAAAAACGAAAAGAAACTAAATTAGAACTATTATTGTTTTCCGAGAAAACAAAATGGTTTCAAATTAAAAATAAACTAACATAAACTAAAAACTACAATCATCAAATTTTTTTGGTGAATTATAAGAGGGGGGGCAAAACCATAACAGCAACGCGACTACCGTAACTCAAATGTAGACCACACCTGGGACAATGAACACTCTGGCCATGAGACCAGCACATAGAATTTACAATCAGTTTTTATCAACTCTCATTCAATGATGCTGTATGGATTTCTTACACCATGTGAACTACCCTAAGAGTTTTTGGAAGATGCAAAGAGGGTGATAGAAAAATTAGAAAGGGAATGGGAGAGAAACTGGCATTGTCGTTTCTGAGTGCACTTGATTTAGGCAATATTTGTTAAGCTTTTGGATTAGGTTTATTATTGCTTGAATGGAGGAATGGATAAATTGAAAGCAGGCGTTTTCAGACAAAACAACGAGACAGGTTTAAAAAGCATGTTAGTAGGTTCCCTTTTGTGCATGAAAGTGAGTTTAATTAAACCTAATATCAGTATGGCATCCATGGAAATTGGAAAACGACCCACCTGCTTAATGTTCGCATTTTGTCATTTTTTATTTGATTTCATCATAAAAACAAGTCGATAATTTAAATAGGTTTAACTTCGATCTGAAAATGATATAAATTATAAATGAAATTTGAACAAATATTTTAAAGTGATTTAAATCAAAGGTGATGTGACTTGAAAAAGTCTTTCTTGCAAACATAAATGGCTCGAATCAGAATCTAACTCGACTTTAATTAATCCAGTCTAAAACTAATCTGCTCAATAAATTTGGTTAAAATAGCTATATGTGTCAATTACACTATATAAAAAGTTCTTATTATTTATATCTTCCGATATATAAACACTTACTGACATGACATAATTAAGACATCAATTCAAATATCGAATTCACAAATTTATACATGATTAAGTTATAAATGAGATATTAAAAGATTAAATGAATAAATTATTATCACACGAGACACAATAAAATTATTAAACCGAAGCGTTTAGATAAAAATATTTGAAATATTATAAAAACAAAGAGATAAAACTATATAAGCACAAAAAACTAAAATCAAAATTTAACTATAATAAAGAAATCAGATACCACTCAATATCTAAAAGAAGAAGAGAAATTATCAACTTCCCCCGCAGCCGAAAAACCTAATAGCTTTGGGGCACTTTGAGCATAGCTTAATTCTTCCAACTTTAGACCCTCGGATTATGACAAGAAGCGTTAAATTAATATTTGGGGTTTGAATTTACTAATTATTTATATATTGAGATATGAATTTTTTTTTATCTAAGTTAGGTTTTGAATTTGACAATTATTCTCACATTGAGGCTTAAATTAGGTGACTGCTCTCACGTTGGGGCTTGAACTTTTTTTGTTCAAGTTAGTCCCTAAACTTGGCAATTGTTTTCCATATTGGGGCCTGAACTTTAGGTCTTTAAGGAAATATCGAGTACTAAATTGGATAAAAAAAATTCAAGTAAATAGTTACCAAATTGAGGCCCCCAAAAGTGATTTAACCTTAATCAGGACAATTGCCTATTTGCTCTATAAATACTAGATTATGACAAACTCATGATGTAGGTGAAAAAAGATTATATAAAAATCATAAAAAATTATATAAGAAATGAATGTGGTTTTGGTTAAAATGATAGAACAGAGATAATAAAAATTATTTTGGGCTCAAATATTATCATGTGTATATATTTTTCTAGAGTTTATATAAAAATATAAAAAGACAAAATACCTAAAATAATAGATTTTTGATAATTTCATAGATAGTCTCAATTGATAAGTTACATAAACTCAATCGAATTCTTAAATATTAAACTAGATTATTACACACCCATGGTGTTGGTGAAATTTTTTTGGGAACAAATATATTTATAAAAAAAATTAGATAAAAAATAAACAAAATTTTGGTTGAATTGGTAAAGTTGAAATATTAAAAATTACGAGATCTTTGGTTCAAATCCTATTGTGTTATTTTTCTAAATTTTATATAACTTGCATAACATATTTATTATTTTATAAAATGATTTGATTAGATATTTGGTGCGTTGATACTAGTGTTTAAAAAGGACCAAGAAAGAGAAGATGGCAATGGAAGATGGTGATGACAAAGAGGTCGATTCACTTGTTACAGGCGAAGAGTCAGAGTAAAGCTGAGTAGGAAGGAAGTTGGAGGGGAAAAGGCAATAATGAGAGGAGATTGTAGAGTGCTAAGGCTTAAGGGAGTAAAAACGGGGAAAATATTATATATCTATCGTGTGTTGGGATATAAGAAGAAAGGTCTTCATACCTAACAACATTATGTCACCAACAATAAAGATAGTGGCCCGCCTATGTGGTCGATCAATGGTAAGTCCACTATAATGTCAATTGTTAAGTCTCAATTATTCTTTCTTAAAGATAAGAGCGTACCACTAATAACAGATGACATGACAAGGGAGCCCATGAATGGCCAAGGATGGATGGCATATGTATCGGCAATATAAAACATGGGGAGTGGCTAATGTTTGGGTGACCAATTGGATGGTGAAATATGGGTACATCTTAGACCACTACTTGTACTGCCAGTCTATGAGTGCCTTTTAAATCATGTTTCCGATTGCCACGTATATCAATGGGGATAGAGGTGTGACATCATATTTTGTTAAATGAGTTAGACTGCAATTGATGGATGCTCAACCAATCACCTAACATAGGGTGTAGATAATGAAAGAGTAGATGTGTAATAACTAGAGACTTCTTTACAAAGTAGGAGAAGAAGCAACCTATTGCATTCAAAGTACATTACTCTTCACGCTACTCGTATACAACTCGATTGTATGTTGATGAATGAATTAAGCGAACTCCACATTTTTTTTCCTTTCAAAAAGATGAAAAGGAAGTCCAAAAAGTCAAAATTTGAATTTTGATATTTTAATTGAACATAATTTTTTTTTTAAAGTCCACATGTCAGTTTTTTAAATAAAAAAAAGTCAAACTAAATCCAATAAAAAATTTACATATCAAATGAAAGGTAAAAGATGTTTTCTAAAAACATATATCAACACATCAAGGACTAACTAATAACATATTACAAGAGTAAGAGGGCCAAATTATTCCAATTCCATTACAAGGATTAAATCCAAGTTCTAGCATAATAGAGGGACCAAAAACATAGTTTGACTAATCTGCTACCATCTCTAACCGTGCAAAAAGAACATAATAATGCTGTTAAAAGAAACCATGTTTTGAGCAAGACTGATTTAATCCAATTCAACCTAAACTATCTTTTATTAAAGTATTGGCATATAAATCTACTCATACATCACTCAAATATGAAAAGAAAAACAAAAAAAATAACTGAAACTGCATCTACACATGGTTTACAATCAAATTCCCTGTAAAAACCCTTCCAAAGCTCTAAATTCCTGTGAAAATAACTTTTTGGGTATAGTAATTATGACAAAGCCATTGGTCATCGGAAACCAGACCTGAATCAGTGTTTTGTGAACATCCCTTGCGTCAATGATGAAAAATCGTAATCCTTACCTGTTTGCGAAGGATTTGAGGACGGAGCTGGGGAAGCTGATTGAGGCTTGCTTGCTCCGGTCGTTGCAACACCATTTGATGGGGCAACTTGTCCCAATCCATAAAAGCTACAAGAAAGGACATAACCAGTACTTTAGGAGAATGGAACAACTTATGACTTATGAATGAAATTAGTAATCTAACCAATAGCTATTTATGGGACAAACTCGTGACAAGGCCGACGGTATTAAAGGAGACAACTGAGAACAAAGAGATTAATATGTACCTGGATGATGGATATGCAGATGAGTTCACCATTTGTGTCTGTCCCATATTCATAGCCTAATGCAATGAAAAAGAAGTGCACCAGATGAGAAACTTGTTAGATATACTTGTTTTAACGAAATTGCAACTATGTGATGGAGTCTACCTGCATAAGTTTCTGCAGATCAGCCTGCCCAGCAACGGGCATCATCATTCCAGGGAATTGGTAGCCACTGTTTGGCCAAGCTTGAGAGGGTATGTTTGTGCCGTTAGATGGAGGCTGTTGAGCATTTCCAGGAGCAGATTTAGCTGCAGCAGCCATGAGAAGGGACTGTTGCTGTGCTAGCATAGCTAGTTGTTGTTGATGCATAGCGAAAGGTGACACCATATTGGACTGTAATTGATTGAAACCATCACATCAACAATGTTGTACCCAACAAAGAAAAAAAAGGATCAGAGATAAACGCAAAGTCATGCTTATCAATTAGCTCCAACCTGAAAATGATCAATTAATATAAGTTCTACACCAAGGACTCCTAAGACCCAAGTAAATGCTGTTGAAGATATACCTTTTCAAAGAGGCTCATAATATCATTTTTAACATCTTTTTGAGGCTTCTCTGGGACTTGGTTGGTTGTTAATGGAGGTAAATCACTAAATAAATCCTCAATTCCACTAGTAGACTTGGTATTACTTTCAGCAGGTTTTGGTGGATTGGGTTCGTCAGTTGTGAAGGCCCCTCCAGCAGCAGCTACAGAATAGCATGTGTCAAAATCAAAAGAAATTATAAAATGCTCTAACCATTTCTCAGGAGGCTAGTACTAGGTACAAATACCATTAACAAGATAATAATGAAAAAACGTCAATGAACAAAAGTTATTGAGAAATGTCAGGACATACACTGGAAGCCTGCCCAATCATCAGTAGAAGCTGCCTCAGAACCATTCTCACTTGGACCATCATCCAAGGACAGCATGTTGAAAAGGTCTGTAGCATAATCGACTTTAGGAGCAATGGCTACGGGAGCAGTCTCTACGGCTGGCTTTGTTGCCTCAGCTGGCGCAACAACTGGTTCAGGCTTCTGTACGGGTGGAACCTATTCGATCAACACATTATGTGATATGAACATTTAAATAATAATAAATAAGAGTGGTAAACTACTGGAATAGAATCCTATACACTAGTAAGCAAGAAAGTAAGTTAACCCATGGACAAACAGATTGAAGACTTTAGTTCAAATTGATACTACTTATTTGCTACTTTAGCAAGTGATAAACTTTCTTTCCATATGGCATTTGTCTCATACTTCTTCATTCTAATGCTAATTCCTCTAGGTTATCCATGTAAATGCATTAAGAGAAAAGCGGATGACTGATTTTCTAGAAAGAATTAGAAACAAAAGCACATACATAAAGAACTTAGTACCTGATCAGGTCCCTTAGGAGGAACAGGAAGACTAACTCTTGTTGCAGGAAGATTTTCTTTCTGACCAAGTGCTTGTTTGTTCCTCCTTTCCTCAAATGAATTCTCGGAATTACTAAGGTGCCCATGACCACTTGTTTCAGTAGGTCTCTGCCAATGTGAGGGAGCCCTTTCGTCCAACCTTCTAGATGGTGATTTGGATTTTCCATCTCTAGGAACCCATCTTTTTTCCTCATACCTACAATATACAACAACAATTAATATAATACAAAAAAAAATGAAAATCCTTCACTTAATCTAAAATAGGTTAATGGTGGATACAGAAAACTCTATGATACATACTTTGCACGGATGAAGTTCTCAATTCCAACTCTATCATAATTAGGGGGTAACTCAGCTTCCCAGTAACTGTTTGCCTTTTCATTCCCCATTGCTGCATGATAAACATTAATCATTGTCATAATTTGTAGGCTCTTATCATCTTATCATTAAAACCATCACCAATCATAATAATGCAAATTCATGACCTAACAAATAACTTACATTGAATAAAAGCAACCTGCTCAGGAAGCCATGTGTCTAGTGTAGCAGATCGAACCTGGAGCAAGAGCCAGTAAGATGCAGGTATACAATTGGGAAAGATAAACTGGGTTTCACTAATCATAAAACCAAAATTTAATAACCGGTAACATAGAAAAAGAAACATGCTCAAGCACTATACGGTAAAAGGTTTTTTAGGATCACAGTTACATCGGAGACAATTGGATGACTGTAGGATCACCTACATATTGAGGAGGAAAAAGAAAGATGAAATCTTAGGTAGCAGAAAACAAGAGCAATCCCAACATCTGAGTGAGCCAAATCCATACCCATAATGGGAACAAGGTCTAGAATTAGTCTATCATGAAAATATGTGAATGAAGTACAAAAGTTGTGACGACAGCAGCAGCAGCAACTCGATGAACTTTCTCAATCAGGAAGAGATAAAAGTACATATTCTAGAGATAAGAAAAGCACCTTCGATATGTGTACCCCAAGACTTCTGTGGATCCCAGAACATTGCATGCATATAAAGATACCTAAATTCACACTTGCCCATCTCGGACCTCTGAAGAGAAAGGAAGCAATTATTAGCACTATGATAAGAATGATGTTATCATTAATCCAACGACAGAATCTATAACAATTTAAATTATATTGAAACAATTTATATATTAGTTTTTGCTATTATGATATCCACATCATCTCTCTAGATTTTTCTCGATACATACTTGGCTTTGCAGTCGGCGCATTCCCTATTCTCCGGCAATTTAAGAAGACTTTCAATAATCTGCATGTGAAGAGTAAAAAAAATAAGAACTTTATCAAACTGGCGGAATATCAAAATCAACAAAATTACTAACATGAACAAGAATCAATAATTAGATGAACCTACTATATCAAATAGATTAACAAACAAGCACAATAACCTAAAGTTCCAGGCAAGAATTATACGTTTACAATAGAAAATGGAGGAAATTAACACCCTCGACCACCTAAAGCATATGCTCTGATGCCACATGGGAAGATTGCGTAAATTTGTTCCTATGGTCCAAAAATCAACCTTTCAAAAGTTCTCAAATATATGAACAAATAAATCATAATCGCCAAACTTGACAAAGATCTTAAAAAAGGAAAGGGATAATTAGGCAACAGAACTTGAAACTCATAGAGAAAACTGATTGAGGAAAACTGAGTTTAGTTCTCCGAAATAGTAAGAAACTATTTAAAATCCAATTTTTAGCTGACGAAATTCTATTAATCTCAATGAAATCTACCGGCTCGATCTATCTAAACCGATCTTAATCTAATAACAATTTTACATTAATAACCATTTATTCATATGGAAAGATTCCTAAAATGAGTTCATATTCGCTATTCGACATTCGATTCGATCAAATCCTTTAACAAAAGCTGAAATTTAAATCAAACAACCAAAAAGCGAAGAGAAATTTCAAAAAAAAAAATCATGTGAAAAGCAACAAAAATTGATATAAAAAACACAGATCAAATAAAAAAGTTGAAAACACGAGGGAGCTACTTGGAATTACGAATAAACAAGGTCAAAATGGTGAATTTTGAAGAATAACCTTTCGGTGTCTGGCGTTGAGCTCCTTGGTAACGCTGGCCTTCTCGTTCATGTTTAAGAAATGAAAAGGAATCTACGGCGAGCGAGAGAGAGAGATCGGAGTTGATGCCGAAGACGACGAGAACAACGCCGGCGACGACGCCGACGAGGAAGAAGAAGAAGAAAGGGTAATTTCAAAAGAAAGCCGAGGTCAATTCGGTCTTTTCGTCGCCTCTCTTTCTCTCTTCTTTCCCTCTCATTATGTTCTCTTTTCTCTCTCTCTCTCTCTGATTTTTATGCCACTAGAGATAGAAAATATTAAATAAACAAATAATCATCCCGCTCCTATTCTAATTTTATTAGAAAAATAATAAATTATTCCATTTTTTCAAAAAAATATTTAAAAAAAAAAATTATATAATAAAATTTCGATTTAATTAATTAAAAATCATAAATGAAATTATTGGTTTTATTTAATAATAACAATATATTCATAAAGAAAATATTCAAAAACTATTTTATATACCGAAATAAAACAAGATAAAACCACTTCTTAAAAACTTATCTTTATTGAAAAATTAATCCTTTGTGTGGGTCTCCAAATTTCACCATATGTTGTCTCAGTTTTAGTTTGAATTTTCCCGGTTCTTAGTTTATTTGTGATCATATTTGATTTTTCGATACAATGCCTAAAATTATCCATAAATAGGAAGATAATACATTTTAGCACACTCGAACTCACGTCCTCCTACATTGACAACAATGCCCATGCCTTGACGTATCTTTGTAAAAACTACTAAATATACATTTTTACATAAATATTTTATATAATTTATTATTTAATTAATCTAAAAATATGTTAAAAGGTATTTCTATATTATATTAATTTTCCAAAAAAAATAATATTCATTTTAGATTAAGGTTAGGTTGAGTTGGTACACATTCTAATTATGAAATTTATTAAAGCATTATAATTTATTTTTAATTTTTAAATAATATTTCTCAATTTCTATAATGCATTGGAAATAATTTATAACATTAAAAATGTATTGAAATTATTAAAAAAATACTTTATAATTATATATTTGGAAGTAAAAAAAAGAAGAAGATGAAGTTGATTCCCAAGTAGGGTTGGGAAGAGGTTATTGAGCTGGCCATGTGATATCCAACATTTTAATTTTGTAATTATGCCCTCACAATTAAGAAATCATTAGCCATTGAGTTCTTCTAATCATTAAATTATACATTGTCTTTTCTTTTTCTTTCTCAACAAAAACATATTGAAAAATTAGGTTTTAAATTTAAACTGTTTTCTTTTAACAATCCATCGTATCTGTTGTTTTTTTTTTTACAGAATGTTTAAAACTATTTATAATCATTTTTTAACTCATAACTAAGAGGATAATGCGCCAGATCTAAGCATGATATTAATCTACTTTACGTTTGCCCAAGCTCGGCCCAACCAGAAATCTGGGCTTAAAATTTTGCCCAAACTCGATCATATTTGTAAAAGACTAACTCAAGCTCATTTTATGCCCACCCATATAGAGACGAATCTAGGGGGGCTGGTAGGGACCTCGGCTCCCCTAAAATGGAAAATTACTATTTAGGCCATTTAAAAATTTTTAAAATTTTAAATTAGAAAAGGTAAAATTACACTTTGGCCCCCTCTAAAATTATAAAATTTTTATTAAATCCTTTAAAAATTATAAAGATTTAGACTATAAAAAAATTAAATTTTCATTTGGCCCCCTAAAAAATTGTTCTGGCTTTGCCCTTGCGCCCATATTATTTTTTAATTTTTTTTAAAAATATTTATATTTTTTATTTTAATATATAATAATTTTATACATTTTTTATTTATTAAAATTTTTATATAGTCATCTTAACATTATTTAATAGTATAAAATTTATTTTTAATATATTTTAAATTACATAATATATATAAAAATAACATAATATAAATAATAAAAACTTAAAACGGGTAGGGTCGAGCTCCAGCATTGAATGTTCAAGCCCGAGCTCAGCCCATATTTTAAACGGGCCTAATTTTTTTTGTCCAAACCCATTTTTAGCCTAATTTTTTTGCCTAAACCCTCCCAAAATTTGGGTGCACCTTTGGGCTTGGGCGGGTAGTCTGACCCATAAACATGTCTAACTCGAGCCCATATCCTCCCACATTGACAAAAAAATTCATTCCAATCCATCTTTAAATAAATAAATAAATAAATAAAAACTTTCTTTTTTGTTTGTTAATTATTGTATTAATAATATTATCATATTTTCCAACACAGTTCAAACTAATCATTAGAGTATAGATTCCTTAGATGATTACATCCACCTGTAAAGAGTTCTTTCCATTGGGCATTAATTGCATTTGTTTTTTAAATGTTCAAAATTTAAAACCAACAAAAGCAAATTTATTATAACTTTAATGCAGGGTAGTAGGCACATTTCAACATTAATGGTATGTGTTAGTTTTAAATTGATATTAAATAGTTGATATTTGTTTTAAAATTTTGGGTAAGTTATATAGTTGAGGTTATCTAATTATGGTTTTTTTTTGTCATTAATTGGCGTAAAAATAGAAACATCTAAAAATCCAAGATAGTTGAGTGACCAAAAATGACAAAATTAAATAGTGGAATGACCATTTTATATCTTTTCATAGTTGAGTGACTACTAATATAATTTACCCTAAAATTTTAAATGTATTTCGATTTTCTTTATGTATTTTTATCTGTTTTGATTAAAATCGACTTGTATCAATGTATCAATTTTTTCTATTGGTACAAGATTCTAATATTTTTATCTTGATTATTTTATTTTTATAATTATATTTAAAAATAAAATTCAATCATTTAATTAAGTTATTCAACTTAATTAATCATTTAAAACATATATATATATATCTAAATATAAATATATTTTTATATAGAAATAAATGAAATATCTTGCACGCATATATGATATATGAAAAATGTTTAAAAAGAATCGAGAAATTTAAAATGATTCATCGAAATACACTGATACTAATACAAATCGAAATAAAAATGATTCATTAGTGCGATGCTAACAGTCTAAAAGTCTCTATTTCCATTACTAAGATACGTTTTTGGAATTTTAGGTAGGTGCTAAATATGAGTATGTTATACCGATATATTAATTATAATTGTGAAATGCAATTGTACTTTCATAAGAATATCATGATATTATACTAAAATTAAGATACTAAAATTCTTATATAACTAAACCCACATGACGGTTAAGGATATTCACAGCCTTAAGTGTGGCTTGGGTTTGAATCGTATTAGTTGTATTTGCTGTTCGGGCTTTGTCCTGTTATTGTAATTCACCAAAAGAAAATTCTTATATAACTAAAAAATTTATTAGAATGCAGATCATGACACATCTATCACGTATATGAAAAAAAAATATTTTTTAGTATATTTCATGTTCGTTTTACGGTTTATGTTCAAGATTTGTGGTTGACAATAAACTGTATTAAAGTAAAGGTTATTATCAAGTACTGATAATGACACATCTACCACATAAATGAAAAAAAAAGGTAACCAATTTATTTTTAAAAAATATTTTTCATGTCTATTTTACAGACTATGTTCGAAGTTTCTGGCTAATAATAAACCATATTTAAATTAAATGTTATTATCAAGTACTAGATCATGACACATCTACCATGTATATGAAAAACCAATAGTTATGGCTCGATTTTGAAGTTACAGTGGCCACTCAAATGACCTAATAAAAAAGCAAATTGCTTATTTTATGGAAAATTAAAAATGGGCTTTACTTGAATTTATAAAATCATTAATTTATACTGAATTTAATTAGGATCTAATGAAATAAAAGCTCTTATTAATTTTGAAAATATATTTAACTATTAATTTGTCGTTTCGGAAACTAGTTTTGTAGTGAAAAATCCAAACTCTATTATTTACTAATAGAAGCCATTATTCCTAATTTTTTTTAGACCAATTATTAATTTATTATTTAGTTATCTAATTTATCTAGTATTAGTCACAATGCATGCAAATATCAAAATATTCCCGTAACAATACGCATGTCACCATTCATAAAAATAAATTGTTACAAACTGAATAAAATAAAATTATAAAATTTAATACTTATTTAGAAAAAAACCGCGTCAAGACCTCCGAATGCTGAGTCCGAGCCCTAACCTTGCGGATTACCTAAAAAATGTTAAACTAATGGGATGAGCTTAAAAAACCCAGTGTGAGTCTTAATCAAAGGTCAATAGAGTATGCAGAACTTACAAATCATGCAAGAAACCGGTTTAACAATTGAGCGCAAAAGCTTAACATATTATCGATAATTACAGATGTACACAGGATTCACAAAATCATGGTGCTTTCAACAGTTATGCATATGCATGCTCGAGAATGACAATGCAATAAGGTCCTACCCATCCATTCGCTACACACCACGAGTTCCTCATAACTCGTCTACTGAATCACCAAAACAATTAGGAGCTGTAGCTCAGTGTGGATAAACAACCAATAACGGTTTGCAGACAAGCTGCCAATAATGTGGACGAGCCAACAAAAATGCAGATAAACTGCCAGTATTAGTGTAGACGAGCTACTAGTAGTGTGATTAAATCGCCCAATCTCCTTGGTACTCCGGTGTAGTGCACTGACAACAATGTTGCAGACTTTAAATGTCGTCAGTACTCCATGAAACTCTTTTGTCATCCACGAAATCCAACCAATGTAAATGTAGTAGGACACATTATCAGTGAAAAACATCACGCTTATCAATATCAGTTCAGTATAATGGCATGCTTATCATGCTTTTCGGTAAATGGTATTGGGGTATGCCTTACATGCTTTCAATTAACAAAATTAGTGGCATGTGTACATGCTTTCAATACAATCAATGTCATACATGGTATGTAGCATAAATATGTACATAACACAATATCAGTCATGGCATTTTTGTATGCACATCAACCAGTAAGCACACTTTACCAATATAAATTATACAATATCAATTTAAGACTAATTGCGCAAGGTAAGATCCACACTTCATATTCGACATGCATCAAAAAGAAAATATATGTGCATTCAGTTTCCCCATTGAAAGGTACACACACAATTCGACCAAACACCAAACAAAAACATCAATCAAACAACTCTCAAAGACATACCATCATTTGACCAAATCAAACAAGAAGTACTCACGTACACAATGCACATTTAACTAAGTCCCACACCTGAATTACGCAAGTTTGCAAACCAATTGCTATCTGCAATTTTCCCCAACTCAAAATTGAATGAACCTAATCATACAACTTTAGATAATTTAAAACGTAAGGATCACGAAATGTAATTCTAAGTATTTGTTTCTTAGAAACGATCAATCCACAACGAGCTTTGCTTTCAACGGGTCGCTTAATTCCTTCACTTCAATAGAAAAAATATACAAATTTATTAAAACAATTATAAGTTATCAATTCTATGGTGATTAGTCTAATTTTAATCTTCAAACTAATTTTAATTAATCTAAGTCAAATTAATCTAATTGTTTATCTAATTTAGATATAATTTCAATTTCACCATTACTTGAACACTATTTATAATACACCATGTCTACATGTATCGAATCCAATAAATTAAAATAAATTTTAATATAAACAAAATAATCTAATAATTCCACCACATTTACCTCGTTCTCGAATAGTTAATTAATTCAAATCAAGTTATCATAAGATGCAACAAATTCAACTTAATTATCTCTATCCAAATCAATTAACATTGATAAGCTTGTACCGACTAATCTAAACTGTCACCTTTAAAAAAAGAGAGACTAATGTAAAATTAAGTTACATGAATTCTAATTACACTTAACTTAGAAACAACCCAAGTTAATCTAGCCAATTAATTCTAACAAATTTTAGTTATATGACTAATCTAAACAATTTTCCAATAAATCAAACATAATCAAACTAATTAATCAGACCACAAAATTGTCAAAATAGCAAAAGCATAAAAACCAAATCTACCCAAACATGATAACAAGAACATCCACAATATCATTATATCTAGTAGCAAGTCAACATTAAACAAGCACATCAACTAAACCAATTTTGATGGCATTTAAAGGTAGTGGCTGAAGCAAACAACAATTGAAACAAAAAAGGAATGAGTGTTGGAAAGTTTGAGATTAGCACAACGACCACAAGACAATTGACGGCTAAAATTAAGTGCTGATCGACAAACACATAGCAGGCTATAACAACAAGAAATTGAAGTTAATTGACACCCAAACAACAGGATAATTGGAGGCTGATCGATAAGTATTTGGTATAACAACATTAGTCGACCAACATATAAAGTAGTACACACGCATACACCATTCACAACTGATTTGAATCCCACACCTCAATTACAATCCATAGAACACTAATAATTGACCGGAGCACCACTACAAGTAACACCCCAAAGTATAGAGGGTTAGATGAAATGAATAACCAAGTCATGACCTAGGCTCGATGGTTAAGTAGTTAGTGTAACCCCTAGAGGTCTTAGGTTCAAACCACTTCTTTCCTATTTATTTTTTTTAATTTTCAGCAAACTAAGGTAAACAAATCTAGGAGAGTAAAGGAAAATTTTTCCCATATGCTTAATAGACTATTCGTTTTTTAACCAAGAACTCTGAGGCATAAACTTTCTTCACTTGAAGATACCCTGGACCAATTTCTTAGATACCGACATCGGGCGGATGCTTTCATGCTAGAATACGCCAATACTCTACCTTGCTAACGAATCAGTCGGGTGGCGGATCATACTACTATAATGCGCCAAAATAGTTAATATGCATACATTATTCTCTCAAATGGGATCCGTCGAATTTAGGGTATGACAAAGAAGGCTTGGATGGCTACACCAAAAGAAGAAATGAATAAATAGTGAACAGAAAATAAAAAAAAATTGACTTTTAAACCTAGGTTAACTAGGTGGGACGACACAAAATAGGAAGGGAGCAAAATTGCAACAATTTTAATCAATTTACAAAAGAAGGGATTCAAACTTATCTCTAAGCCAATTACATTGTCTCCTTACTCACTCTTAACTATTAAGCCAATAAATTATTCTTGTCATAATTTTACGAATTTAAAATTAAGAGTTTGGGAAGTTACACTCCCTCCCTCCCTCTATTTTCTCTGTTTCGTTTTCCTTTTGTTTCATCCCTTGTTGTGTCTCTTCCTCTCACTGTCGATGGTGGGTTTCCCTCTCTCTCGTTGGCCAGTGCTCTAGGGCTGACACCATAGAGTTGACACCCGCTGTCCCCTCCTCCTCCACCTTTCGTCTCTTTCGCCCTCCCCCCATGTTTCTTTTCTTTTTTCTTTCTCTTTCCCTTCTTTTTTTCTCTATTGTCGGCTCCTCCTTTGCTGGTTGTAAGGGATGACTTTCCCTTTATTTTTATATATATTTCATTTATTTAAGATTTTGAAAATCTTTATACTAAATTTTTATTACCTTTGCATAAAAATATAAATTTACGTAATGGATAACATATTATATGTATATTTGAAACAAAGATTTTAGATTCATAAAGTGTAGAACCAAAAGTAAGTACTTAGGAAGGAGGACAAACTCTTAACCAAAACCAGTAAGTTTACCCTGTATATAGGATCCCACCGTTCATCCCCTTTTCAAATTTAACTTCAATCAATTCAAAGTACAAAATTGAACTTAAACTAAGAGGAATTGAATCCCAAATAATATGGTTTGCAAATAATAAAGCTACATTAACTAGAGAGTTAATGACTTTATTTACACTTTGTCGATTCCATAGGAAAGGCATATTAAGGAATTGATTTCTTAAAGTAAGACACTCACTTAAAAACCATCCCCAATTTTAAAGTTATTAGACTTGTTTGTGGGTTAGGCTAGGTCAGATTCAGGCAAGGCTCATGTAAAACTTCTATATTGATTTTCAAGGTCAAGACCAAAAAATGGGCAAATTTTTTTTCCAAGCTTGACTGAATTTAGAAATGTAAGCTCAACCTTGACCCACTCCACCTATATTTACTTTTAATTTTTTTATATAAAAACAAATTTTAGAAAATATATTATATTAAGCAAACTAAAATAAATGTTTCCTAACACATTAAAAATACATTAAAAAAGAAAAAAAAAGCAGTGTTAGAAGTATAAAATAAACAAGTTCATATTTTAATTTAGGCTAGATTATTTAGTTCGTTAGGTTTTTTGGGCTTTAAGGGTAATGAATTAAATTGTTATTAGGTTAGTAGTTTATTATAAATATATATAATTATTATTTAACATCTATAATTAATATAAATAATTTTTATAATATAATATAATATAATATAATATAATATATATTGTTGGCCAAAAAAGTTCTACCCAAAGCCCAACCTACATAAATCTGAATCCAATTTTTAGACATTTTATTTTTATTTAAACTCTCACTTTTTTTGACAAGTCTTTAAATTTAGACAAGTGACATCTCTCTAAATAATTGAGAGCTCAATAATCACCTTTTTCAAGCTTTAGTTCTTTGTTCCTGAAAAGAGATTCCTGGACCGATTAAGCCTTTGCAAATAAGAATTCATGGGACTGGGAAATTATCCCAAGAGAGCCTTAAAAAACCTCATCGTCTTGAACAATAGTAGCATAGCCTATGGACTTTTCCACTTGAAATATAGCTGTATCGAGGTTGCATTTAACCCAACCAACATCATGGACCATCCATACAACTGACGAAACTATGGCCTGATAGGAAGGAGTCGACATTCGTTTGATACACACCCTTGAATCTCTCTATGTCTGCCCACAAACAAATGCAATTTGTTGAAACCATATAGCTCACAAACATGTTAGAAATTTATCCTTATCAGGTCTAAATATGCCTTCAAAACAATCCTTAAAAAATTGAGAAATAGATGTGACAGAGACAAAAATCATTATGATTTTTTTGTTCCTGAAAATATTTTATCCCCTAACCACTGGCGAGAATTGCGAATTTTAATTTCTTTCAATTCAAGGGATAAAAATGGTATGCATAGAAATGCATTATTTTTAAATAATGT
Organism: Gossypium hirsutum; assembly: GCF_007990345.1. Classification (NCBI taxonomy): domain Eukaryota; kingdom Viridiplantae; phylum Streptophyta; class Magnoliopsida; order Malvales; family Malvaceae; genus Gossypium; species Gossypium hirsutum. The sequence continues at coordinate 61,626,746 of NC_053441.1, read as the reverse complement.
AAAAAACTGTGATCAAGTTTTGACTAAAAATAAATATCTTAGTAGTAATAAAAAGAAACTAATTAAATTAAAGTTTTTTCTTTGACCCAATTATCTATTAGAAGATTTAGCTTATATGAATCGATATTGGTTTAATACTAATAACGACAGTTGTTTCAGAAGTCCCAAACATCTTTCAACTCGAGACAATGAAGCAAGGCATGGTCTAGAGTTTTCGCCATTCCACACCTGGCACAACCAATATCCTTGCTAATCTCTCTTCGAGGTAAGACAGTTTTGCAGGGAACAAGTTCTCTCAAGCTCTCACAGCAGATATGTTTTACTTTAGGCGACAGTGTACTGTTCCTAATTTGTTGCTAGCATCCCTCAACTGCCAAGGTAGAAATCTTTGTAAAAGCTTTTTAGCTTTAAATATGCCTTTCCCAATAAAATTAATTAGGATTAAAACTGTAGAAGCCCAAATTTGCTGGGCCCATTGTCCAGAAAATACAAATAGCAACCCATCACAAAATTAAACCAACCCTAACCAAATCCAATTTAGCCCAACAGACTAAAACCCTAAACCCAGCCCAAACCTAAACAATTTTCAGCAAAAAAAAGAGAGGAGAAGAACCCTAGCCGTCGCCCCACCTTGGCCCGCCACTACCAGTTGTCTGCCACCAGCACACCCACTTGCCTCCACCACTCTATGCCTGCAAAAGAAGACAAAAAAGGACAGCAAAGAAAAACACCAAAAAATGAAATTCTTTGTATTTTTTTTTTGGATTTTGGGCTATATAAAAGCCCTATGGTCATTGTGCCAGGGGGGATTTTGATGTTTTTTGGAGATTTCAAAGGGAAGAATCGGTTGTATTTAAGGGGGATTTTTTTATTTTTTGCTATGAAAACAAAAGATTTTCTTTCAATATTAACAGATTCAATACAAGAACCATTCGAAAATATATATACTATCAGGGGCTCTAACACCAAATCGGAGAATCAAATCTAAAACCTAAGGTGACTCTTTCTTTTTTTTTTCTTTAACTGTTTTGAGTTTATTTTCTACATAAAAATACTAAAAAATATAAAACATAAAAATATATGCATTATTAAGCAAAAAAAAAAAGAAAAAAAAATTTTACCTTTTCCGGCCACCGCGTGCGGTGGCCGGCGCCGGCGCCGGCGAGCCTCCGGTGGCCGTCCGGTGACCGGCCCCCCTGGCCGAATTCCCCTTTCCCCCTCCCTTCTCTCTCCCTTCTCTCTTCCCTCTCTCTCTTCTTTTTTTTCTTTCCCTCTCCCAAATGATTTTTTTGGCTATTTTAGGCCTTTATATAGCCCTCCAAAACGACGTCGTTTTGGGGGCTACACTTAAGCCTCAAAACGACGTCGTTTTGACCATTGCCCGACCCATCCGACCCGACCCGCTAGAGGATCCGCGTGTTTTCGTTTGAATGGGATATTTATGCGCGCAGTCCTTCCGCTTTTTCAAGGTTTTGCAATTAAGTCATTTTTCTTGTTTCCAATTTGGCCCCATAATTTCTCGCGCTTTTCGATTTAGTCCCCGCTAATGTGCTGTGTTTTAATGGAATGGAATAATTGTTGTTTCGGTCCCCCTATGTTTTGTGCGCGCTCAAATAAGCCCATTTCTCTTTATTTCCTTTCACATTTGCCCCACAACTTTGTTTTTAATTCAATTTTAGTCCTTTTTTCGTTTATTTTTATATCTCTATTAAATATCCTTGTTATTTTTATATTATTAGTACTATTAGTATCACTATTATTATTATGTATTAGTATATATTTTTATTATGTACGTGTATACATATATATATATATTTTCATATTTAATATTTTTATTTCATTTTTATTCTAATATTTTATTATAATTTATATATATACATGTACATATTCTTTATTTATTTTAAGTATATATTTTTATATTTCATATTTTCTACAGGCATATATATACTTATATATTTACATATTTTAATTCATATACTTATAAATGTATGTACATACTTACGTTATTTTATTTTTATAATATACATATTTATATTTTTTTGTCTTTATGTAATATATATACATACATGCGCATGTTATTTATATATATGTAATTATGTTTTCATATTTTATAATTCTTGTACATACACATATATATATATGTATAGACATACATATTTTCATTATATATATATACCTACATAGTTTTTTTTTGTATTTTAAATCTTTTAAAATTCATACATGCATTTTTAAAACTTTTATAATTTTATTCATTTCTTTATTATTATTATTGTTTTACTTTATGTTTATCTATTTATTTATGTGTCCATTATTATTTTTTTTAAAAATGTTTTAGTTTTTTTTATTTTGTTTATTTATTTGTTATTGTATATAATTGATTTTTTATATATTTATTTTTGTTATCTTCGCTCGTATTATTTTTACTCGCATTATCGTAATTGATATTCCGTCACATCAATTTTTACCCGAATTCGTAAAAAAGGAAAATTTTGGAAACAAAAGCAATACTCGATACTTGGGATCTTCGAGAGAATTGGGCCCTAACGTGCTGGGTTCTAATTTTCTGTTGAATCTAAATGCTCGAGAATGCTCTTTAATAAAAAAACATAAATAAAAACTCATTATCGGGATTTCAATATGTTGTGTCCTAACGCATTGGATATGACACGTGGTTTTCTCGATATGAGGATTTTTCGAAAGTAAAGGCAATATTCCGTATTTAGAAATTTCGAGAAAATCGTGTCCTAACTTACTGAGATTCGATTTTTCTCGTTGATTTTAAGTAATCGAATATCCTTTTAAAATTAAAATAAATGAGGTTTAAATAAAAAAATAAAAGGAAAGCTTACTCTCAAAAAATACAAGGTGTCGTGTCCTAACTTACTGGATGTGACATCTTGTTAATTCGAGATAAGAAGGCATTTTTCATTTTGACTTATCCAAGTAATTTTTTTTAAAAAAAATAACGCAATATAAAGAAGGATCTTATTTTTAAATTCTTTTCGAGTTTTTAATTTTCGACATAAAGACATTAAATAATCAACTAAGGTACCAATTTTGGGCGTGTCGAGGGTGCTAATCCTTCCTCGTGCGTAACCGATTCCCGAACCTTTTTTCTGAATTTCGTAGACCAAAATCGTTGTTTTCATAAAATTAAATCATTTATTAAAAACAACCACTTTTTGAGGTGACCCGATCACACCTCATCAAAAAAAGGATTGGTGGCGACTCCCGTTTTCATTCTTTTTTTCAAAATCCAAGTCGACCCCGTTTTATCAAAAAAATGGTGTCAACAGATTGGCGACTCCACTGGGGAAAAAAGTAAGAGAGTCAAGCCATGAGTTGATTATTTCTTGTCTTTTTGTCGAAAGTTGAAAATTTGGTTTAAATATACGATCCTCTCATTGCATTTCATTTGTTTTGAGTTATAGTTTTTATCATGTTTTGTATTCTAAAATTTTTATATCTCTGCACATTGCATTGCACGACCGTTGGTCACACCCTTTTTAAGTGGGAGTGAGAAGCTACGCCTTCGTGAGGTTTTCACCTCCGCATGGGATAGTGAATCGCTTTCGGGATACATCCGTACCTATGTCTTCGTGAGATTTTCATCTCCGCATGGCCATAGGGAAATGTATTCCCCTGAACTGAACTCAGTCCGTATGAGCCTATAATGGGTGAGGATCGAGGAATCTGCTGGTTCGGGTACCCTTACTTTAGAACCAACCCTCATATAGTAGACTTAGGAACTTAACCTAGGTAGAGCCACTCCAAACCCTAGTATCTACCCGATTAGGTACTTTTTGTTTTCTGTGCTTGCTTATGTTTTTCACTAACCGATCTTGTTTTGTTTTGATTATGATTGCATTGCATTTGCATTTTAGGAAAGAGATATGGATTCAAATCCAATTACTAAATTAGAAAGCTTGTCATGGAATACGAATTCCTTGATAAAGTGGAAAACAATACGACTTCCCAAACATATTCTGAGAAACACAAGAATGGCGATGGAAGAGTTCGTGACCTTGCTTGGTGGCCTAGGGATTCGAGACGATTGTCCAAAAGCCTTCAACAAGCTGACGAGCCTTATGAAGATGGGCAGATGATGGATCGCGACCAAGATCAAGAAAATGAGTTAGCAATGGCATCTATTGGTGAGATTACCTCAAACATGCGGATGAAGAAAAAATCGATGTTGTTTCTTGGAATATGAGGGTGAGGTCGTACATGTATCCGTTTTATGTAAGGGAATTTACTTTCTAGAAAAGTTTCCTAAATGTAATTGAATCAGAATCAACGTCTCTTTAGGCATTCATTTCATGCATTTGCATTACATTGCATCATATGCATTAGATTTTCACGAAGTGACCCTAATTATGTAAAATTATTTCAGCTAATCTGGAAAACCAATCAACCAAACATCCTTACGGTACTCGTCGCAAAGCCAAAGAAATGGATCAAAGATTAGAGAAACTGGAGCAAGCGCAAAAAGAGATGCAAGACCAGTTACAGGTGCAAATGAAAGAACATATGGAAAAGATCCAGAAAGACATGGCACAAAAGATGAAGGAGTCTCAGGATGAACTAATGACTAAATTGACGCAATTAATAACCAAGGGAGTGGATAAAGGGAAAAATCCTGTGGTTTGCGATGAAGAAGGAAACAATGATGAGCCACTTTTTTCTCCAGGATACACGCCTCCGCAAGCGCAAATTCAGATTGAACCACATCCACGAAGATCTTCTGTTTCAATTAGGCCTCAACACTTTCAAGGTGACGCTTCAATACCGAAGAACCTTCAGGTCAGATCTGGTTCTAGTCCTGACGATAATCTGGTTGTCCCAGACTTCGATGAAGTAGCGGAGAAAGACAAGATGAAGGAGGAGTTACCAAAGCAGTTTGAGGAGAAATGGAAATGGATTGAAGAGAAGTTTAGGGCGATAGAAAGTATCGACAGCTATCGTGGAATAGATGCGAAAGATCTGAGTTTAGTTCCGGATTTGGTGCTTCCTTACAAATTTAAGATGCCGGAATTCGAGAAATATAATGGGACCAGCTGCCCAGAAGCTCATATTACTATGTTCTGTAGGCGTATGGCCGGATACGTCAACAACGACCAACTGCTCATACACTGCTTTCAAGATAGCCTCACAGGGGCAGCGTCTAAGTGGTACAATCAATTGACGCGTATCCAGATTAGTTCTTGGAGGGATTTAGCACAAGCCTTTATGAAACAATATAGTCATGTAGCTGATATGGTCCTTGACAGAATTACCCTTCAAAATATGGAGAAAAAGCCTAATGAAAGTTTTAGGCAATACGCACAAAGGTGGAGGGAGGTCGCTATCCAAGTTCAGCCGCCACTCCTAGAGAAAGAAATGACGATGCTCTTCATCAACACATTGAAGGCCCCGTTCATCACCCACATGTTAGGAAGTGCTTCGAAGAGTTTTTCAGACATAGTCATGAGCGGTGAAATGATTGAAAGTGCCGTGAGAAGTGGAAAAATTGATGCTGGAGAAAATAATAGGAGGTCAGACTTAAAGAAGAAGGAAAATGAGGTGAGCAATGTGAACACCTACAACAAATCGATTACACAGCCAAGAAAGGTGATTACTAGTCAGCAAGGTTCATCTAGACAAGAATCGTATGTGAAGCAAGGCACTGAGAACCTTCAATTCACGCCAATTCCGATGTCATATAAGGAGTTGTATCAAAGCTTATTCAACGCACGTGTTGTTTCCCCTTCCTATTCAAAACCCCCACAACCTCCATATCCAAAGTGGTATGATGCGAACACACAATGTGACTACCATGCAGGAATTACAGGGCACTCAATAGAGAATTGCATCACCTTCAAAAAACTAGTTGAAAAACTCATCAACATGGGTATTGTCAAGTTGGGTGACTCATCTACTACAGAAAATCTGCTACCCAATCATGATTGGCAATAAGGTGAATACGATGTATGAAGAGATACTGGGAAGTGTTCACATCAATGACATGCATGAAGACACAACTGAAGAGGGAACTTTGTTAGATGTCTGCCCTCATAAACTTGGAAGTGTTCTAAATAAATCAGACTGTAAAAGAAGTCTCTGTAGTATTTAGAGCCTACTTAGAGTAATATTCAGAACAAACTTGTTGCTTTTAGCCTGAAGCAATATGAATTTTTTTTGTGAAATAGGCTCATGTTTGAACGTCATTATTTTAATGAAATGCATCTTTGCGATCATTTTTGAGCTAATATTCTTTCATTCTTTATTAATAATTATTCATTCTTTCTCCAAAATCATTCATTCATTCATAATTATACTGTCAAGATAATTATTCTTAAATTCATACATTCTTTGTATATTCTTTTGCACCAACAATAGGTCCCTGAATATAAACGACATGAATGACACTGCTACAGACTCAGAATCTCCTTTTGAGCGAGACATGTGTTTAGAGGAATCTCATGACTTCGAAGATGACATAGATTGTGGCCTATCTCCGTACTTATTGAGGAGGGTAGAACAAGGTGAAAACAAATTCCACCTTACGAAAAATCAATGGAGTCCATGTGAGGCATGAAGGTTATTAGGTCGATCTCGCCAAAAAAAAGGTCTGGCGGTCATCAGTTTATCTTCACGGGAAGAAGCTGCTTCATATGCCAATGTCACGAAGTCGACAGCAAATTTTTTAAAAAATCACGAAAAGTCGAAAAGAATCATATTTGACAATGCACTAAATTTGAACAAGAGCAAAATATAAGAAGTTTATAGTCTGTTCAAGATTAACACCATATCGCCAAAAAAACTCTCTCAGGGCAACACCCTCTTTTTGGGCTTATCGCGGTTTCACCTATTGAGGTCAAGATTTCCTTCTCTTTGAGTTTTTGGATCCAATCCTGGTTGAAGAGGAATGTTCAAAATATCTATCATGGTCAAATGTACCAAAAGAAAATGGTATGAGTTCGCCAAAACAAGGTTTGCTCCAGAGAATTCCATAAAGGGGACCCGATATCAAACAAGATCCTTCCCATACAAAGGGGACTTCAGAAGAAAGTGGATGCCAAGCCAGAAGGACCTTATGTGGAAGGCTTTATCTGGGAGAGTGTAGGTATTGACCAAGATAGATGGCGAGAACTTGCCCAATCTTGAGAATTTTGATTCAAGGAACAAATACTTCACTTAAAAAAAAGAGAATTAATGAAAAATAAGAAAAGAAAAATGAGTGAAAAAAGGAGAGGCCAAGGTGAAAACCCGCAAAGGGCGCCTTGAGACCAAAGGGGCTTGAGTTGAAAACCCTAAAAAAAGGGTGACTTAAATTTTGGATCAAATTGGGGCATGAGGCGATCAGAGCAGCTCAAATTTTGATCAAATCGGGGCATGTAATGATCTTGCTATACCTGATTCAACAGGAAAGGGTAGGTAGCATCTTGGGGCATCGACAAAGTCTTGCAGATCTCCTAAACACATGTCAAACACAGAATGATCTTTCAAAGAGTTGGTACAGAGAAGTTCAAGCTACGATATCTGGGGCATCTTGTCCTCATACTATTTTTTTCTTGGAATACTTCATTCTTTTTCAAGATACGTGTTCCCAATTAACTCCCCTTTTATTCTTGCTATCCTTGATAGTTTATTCATTTTGAGCTATGCTCTCAAATCAATTCTATTTTATCTATCGTTATGATCTTTTGCAAGCATGTTGCATTGGAATAATGATTAATGGACTAATAAAACTTTCACGAATGAAGTTTTGCATATTACTCTGAAAAGTTTCTAAATAATATAGGAGCCTGAAGCAGGACAATTGTTTAGAACACTCCAAATTTAAAGGTTGGAAATTTGGGAAGGAATAGTCTAAGTTTAGACTTTCTCTTTGGATTTTTGTTGTCAAACGCGTTGATTGACAAGACGCCATGTTGGTGACAAAGCTTGAATAAACAAGAAAGTGATGATCTTCAGGCAATAGGAAGAGGTTACCTCGGGAAGGAGAGCCCTCGTTTGCGCATGAGTCTTTGGTATGACACCTTGGGAATGATGTAAGGGACCAGAAGGATTTAAATCTTATACCCTTGAATTGCGATAGGAGAAGATTGACAAAAGCCATATCTTTCTACCCTGAGGTTACAGTGGGAGATTGATGGTACAAATTTTATGTCCCAGTGGGTTGAACTTCGATGTTCACAGTGGGGGGCAATCAGATTACGTGTTTCTTTGGAAATGCCGGCTGGTCAAGAAGGCATTGCGACACGTTAGTGATAAAGCCTTAATAAGCTTTTGAGCGATGATAACCTAAGCATTAAGGACATTCTGCATTCATTCAAATACCATTCACGCATGTCTAGTTAGGAGCATTTGATTCATTTTGATCATGCCATCCTAATCATTAGGCATAATTAGGTTCATTATACAGGTCATGTTCCCTAGAGGACAGATCAGTAAAAATTGAAGATAAACCTTGCCTCTCTCGGTCGTAGCAGAGCTGGTTGAAGTTATCAGATCTTGCCTTCCTGCATTGACAGTGAAGCAGATCGAAGACAAACCTTACCACTCTCGTTTGTAGTAGAGCTGGTTGAAGATAACAGATCTTGCCTTCCTGCACTGACAGCGAAGCAGATCGAAGACAAACCTTGCCTCTCTCGTTTGTAGTAGAGCTGGTTGAAGATATCAGATCTTGCTTTCCTGTATTTGGCAGCGAAGCAGATCGAAGATGGCAGATTTTACCTCCCTGACTACAGGGGAGTACATTGAAGCCGATAATTCTATCTCCCTGTATTTGGCAGTGGAATAGATTGAAGATTGCAGATCTTGCCTTCCTGCGTTAACAGCGAAGCAGATCGAAAACAAGCTTTGCCTTCATTGGTTACAGTGGAGCTGGTTGAAGATAGCAGATCTTGCCTTCCTGCATTAACAGCGAAGTAGATCGAAAAACAAAGCTTTGCCTTCATTGGTTACAGTGGAGCTGGTTGAAGATAGCAGATCTTGCCTTCCTGCATTAACAGCGAAGTAGATCGAAAAACAAAGCCTTGCCTCCATCGGTTGCAGTGGAGCTGGTTGAAGATAGCAGATCTTGCCTTCCTACGTTAACAGCGAAGCAGATCGAAAACAAAGCCTTGCCTCTCTCGGGTGTAGAAGAGTTGGTTGAAGACAACTGATTTTATCTTCCTGCGTTGACAGTGAAGCAGGTCGAAGACAAACCTTACCTCTCTCGGTTGTAGTGGAGCTAGTTGAAGAATTGCAGATCTGATCTCCCTGAGATTACAGAAGAGCAGATCAAAGATAGTAATCCTATCTCCCTGAGATTACAGTGGAGCGGATTAAAACAAAGGATCTTATCTCTCTGAAATTATAGTAGAGTAGATCGCATCAGGATTTACCTCCCTGTGGTTACAGTGGAGTACATTGAAGCCGATAATTCTATCTCCCTGGTTGGCAGTGGAATAGATTGAAGATCGAAGATGACCGACTTTACCTCTTTGTGGTTACAGTGGAGTATATTGAAGCTAGTAATCCTATCTCCCTGAGATTACAGTGGAGCGGATTAAAATAAAGGATCTTATCTCTCTGAAGTTACAGTAGAGTAGATCGTATCAGGTCTTATCACCCTGAGGTTACAGTGGAGTAGACCGAAGAATTTCAGATCTTATCTCCCTGAGGTTACAGTGGAGCAGATTGAAGCCATAGTAATCTTATCTCCCTGAGATTACAGCGGAGTAGATTGAAGCTAGTAATCCCATCTCCTTGAGATTACAGTGGAGCAGATTAAAACAAAGGATCTTATCTCTCTGAAATTATAGTAGAGTAGATCGCATCAGGATTTACCTCCCTGTGGTTACAGTGGAGTACATTGAAGCCGATAATTCTATCTCCCTGGTTGGCAGTGGAATAGATTGAAGATCGAAGATGACCGACTTTACCTCTTTGTGGTTACAGTGGAGTATATTGAAGCTAGTTATCCTATCTCCCTGAGATTACAGTGGAGCGGATTAAAATAAAGGATCTTATCTCTCTGAAGTTACAGCAGAGTAGATCGTATCAGGTCTTATCACCCTGAGGTTACAGTGGAGTAGACCGAAGAATTTCAGATCTTATCTCCCTGAGGTTACAGTGGAGCAGATTGAAGCCATAGTAATCTTATCTCCCTGAGATTACAGCGGAGTAGATTGAAGCTAGTAATCCCATCTCTCTGAAGTTACAGTGGAGCGGATTAAAATAAAGGATCTTATCTCTCTGAAGTTACAGTAGAGTAGATCACATCAGATTGAAGCCAGAGATCTTATCTCCCTGAGATTACAGTGGAACAGACCGAAAAATTTCAGATCTTATCTCCCTGAGATTACAGCAGAGTAGATTGAAGATAGTAATCCTATCTGCCTGAGATTACAGTGGAGTGGATTAAAATAAATGATCTTATCTCTCTGAAGTTACAGTAGAGTAGATCACAGCAGACAAAACCACAGATCTTATCTCCCTAAGCAGTTAGTGGAACAGATCACATCAAGTCTTATCTCCCTAAGTAGTAGTGGAGCAGACTAAAAACACAAATCTCATCCCCATGGAGTCGTAGCAAAGTATATTGAAGCTACAAGGCGTATCTGAACTTGAAGTAGAGTGGATCGAAGCAACAAGATGTAGCAGGCTGGAATAAGGCTACTTGAAGAAGAGAAGCACCCAAAGAAGTCAAGCCTCGGTGAGACCAGGCAAATTTGGTCTTTTTTAGTCTTTGCTCTGTTCTTGTTACACAAAAACGAGCAAAGAGGGGCAGCTGTAGAAGCCCAAATTTGCTGGGCCCATTGTCCAGAAAATACAAATAGCAACCCATCACAAAATTAAACCAACCCTAACCAAACCCAATTTAGCCCAACAGACTAAAACCCTAAGCCCAGCCCAAACCTAAACAATTTTCAGCAAAAAAAAGAGAGGAGAAGAACCCTAGCCGCCGCCCCACCTTGGCCCGCCACTACCAGTTGTCTGCCACCAGCACACCCACTTGCCTCCACCACTCTATGCCTGCAAAAGAAGACAAAAAAGGACAGCAAAGAAAAACACCAAAAAATGAAATTCTTTGTATTTTTTTTTTGGATTTTGGGCTATATAAAAGCCCTATGGTCATTGTGCCAGGGGGGGATTTTGATGTTTTTTGGAGATTTCAAAGGGAAGAATCGGTTGTATTTAAGGGGGATTTTTTTATTTTTTGCTATGAAAACAAAAGATTTTCTTTCAATATTAACAGATTCAATACAAGAACCATTCGAAAATATATATACTATCAGGGGCTCTAACACCAAATCGGAGAATCAAATCTAAAACCTAAGGTGACTCTTTCTTTTTTTTTCTTTAACTGTTTTGAGTTTATTTTCTACATAAAAATACTAAAAAATATAAAACATAAAAATATATGCATTATTAAGCAAAAAAAAAAAGAAAAAAGAAAAAAAAATTTTTTTACCTTTTCCGGCCACCGCGTGCGGTGGCCGGCGCCGGCGCCGGCGAGCCTCCGGTGGCCGTCCGGTGACCGGCCCCCCTGGCCGGATTCCCCTTTCCCCCTCCCTTCTCTCTCCCTTCTCTCTTCCCTCTCTCTCTTCTTTTTTTCTTTCCCTCTCCCAAATGATTTTTTTGGCTATTTTAGGCCTTTATATAGCCCTCCAAAACGACGTCGTTTTGGGGGCTACACTTAAGCCTCAAAACGACGTCGTTTTGACCATTGCCCGACCCATCCGACCCGACCCGCTAGAGGATCCGCGTGTTTTCGTTTGAATGGGATATTTATGCGCGCAGCCCTTCCGCTTTTTCAAGGTTTTGCAATTAAGTCATTTTTCTTGTTTCCAATTTGGCCCCATAATTTCTCGCGCTTTTCGATTTAGTCCCCGCTAATGTGCTGTGTTTTAATGGAATGGAATAATTGTTGTTTCGGTCCCCCTATGTTTTGTGCGCGCTCAAATAAGCCCATTTCTCTTTATTTCCTTTCACATTTGCCCCACAACTTTGTTTTTAATTCAATTTTAGTCCTTTTTTCGTTTATTTTTATATCTCTATTAAATATCCTTGTTATTTTTATATTATTAGTACTATTAGTATCACTATTATTATTATTATGTATTAGTATATATTTTTATTATGTACGTGTATACATATATATATATTTTCATATTTAATATTTTTATTTCATTTTTATTCTAATATTTTATTATAATTTATATATATACATGTACATATTCTTTATTTATTTTAAGTATATATTTTTATATTTCATATTTTCTACAGGCATATATATACTTATATATTTACATATTTTAATTCATATACTTATAAATGTATGTACATACTTACGTTATTTTATTTTTATAATATACATATTTATATTTTTTTGTCTTTATGTAATATATATACATACATGCGCATGTTATTTATATATATGTAATTATGTTTTCATATTTTATAATTCTTGTACATACACATATATATATATGTATAGACATACATATTTTCATTATATATATATACCTACATAGTTTTTTTTTGTATTTTAAATCTTTTAAAATTCATACATGCATTTTTAAAACTTTTATAATTTTATTCATTTCTTTATTATTATTATTGTTTTACTTTATGTTTATCTATTTATTTATGTGTCCATTATTATTTTTTTTAAAAATGTTTTAGTTTTTTTATTTTGTTTATTTATTTGTTATTGTATATAATTGATTTTTTATATATTTATTTTTGTTATCTTCGCTCGTATTATTTTTACTCGCATTATCGTAATTGATATTCCGTCACATCAATTTTTACCCGAATTCGTAAAAAAGGAAAATTTTGGAAACAAAAGCAATACTCGATACTTGGGATCTTCGAGAGAATTGGGCCCTAACGTGCTGGGTTCTAATTTTCTGTTGAATCTAAATGCTCGAGAATGCTCTTTAATAAAAAAACATAAATAAAAACTCATTATCGGGATTTCAATATGTTGTGTCCTAACGCATTGGATATGACACGTGGTTTTCTCGATATGAGGATTTTTCGAAAGTAAAGGCAATATTCCGTATTTAGAAATTTCGAGAAAATCGTGTCCTAACTTACTGAGATTCGATTTTTCTCGTTGATTTTAAGTAATCGAATATCCTTTTAAAATTAAAATAAATGAGGTTTAAATAAAAAAATAAAAGGAAAGCTTACTCTCAAAAAATACAAGGTGTCGTGTCCTAACTTACTGGATGTGACATCTTGTTAATTCGAGATAAGAAGGCATTTTTCATTTTGACTTATCCAAGTAATTTTTTTTTAAAAAAAATAACGCAATATAAAGAAGGATCTTATTTTTAAATTCTTTTCGAGTTTTTAATTTTCGACATAAAGACATTAAATAATCAACTAAGGTACCAATTTTGGGCGTGTCGAGGGTGCTAATCCTTCCTCGTGCGTAACCGATTCCCGAACCTTTTTTCTGAATTTCGTAGACCAAAATCGTTGTTTTCATAAAATTAAATCATTTATTAAAAACAACCACTTTTTGAGGTGACCCGATCACACCTCATCAAAAAAAGGATTGGTGGCGACTCCCGTTTTCATTCTTTTTTTCAAAATCCAAGTCGACCCCGTTTTATCAAAAAAATGGTGTCAACAAAAACCTTCTTTCACATTAAGAAATTCTCATGTTAAACTTTTTTCCACATCAGAATAGATATAATATTGTTAGAACGGGTAGTCACGAATCTTGAAAAAATTAGTTAAATCGTAAAACAAGTTCTAATGACACTTGATCATAAAAAAATATTTGATCTAAGGAGGGGTAATAAAGTAATTAGAGTATGAGGTGAGTTGTTTAAATAGGGAAATATCTCCTTCCCTCCCTCTTGATGGTTAAGAGGGTAGTCAACGGGCTCGATCCTTAGGGTCATTTGGAGGTATAGTCGTCTAAGGTTTAAGACTGAAAGAGATTCAAAGTATTGTTTTCCAGTTTTTAAGAGGTTCAAAAATTTTCTTTTAACTTTTAAAAGTCAAATTATTTTTATCAACTTTTAAAAGACTTAAAAAATTATTCTCTAATTTTTAAGTACGGGTTTAGTAGTCACAAATCTCGAAAAGATTTGAAGTAAAACTAATATGAATGATATCTATAGTCCTAGAAAAGCAGTCATTGGATCTAAAGAGGGGTAATAAGGTAATTAGGGCATGGCTTGGGTTGTTTACATATGGGAATATCTTCCTTCCCTCCCTTTTGATGGTTAAGCCTCTTTGCCGAGATGGAAGAGGAAGATCAAAGAGGACAGCCACTGCTTCCTCTGCCGATCGCCGCCACAGTTTCCAGTTCTTCTTCACTAAGGAATCATTCAACGGTAACTGATCAATACTACGAAGGTCCTTCACTTGATCTGCAATTATCAGTCAATCTACGGCCAATCCAGAAACCATCAGGTAGTGTTAAAACAGGAGGCTCCATTTGTGATGTTAAGTCCGATAGCAGCAATATCGAATCCTTGAGATGGCAAGCGGGGGAGCAAATTCGATTGGCAGCCATCGAAACGGCATATGCAGAGAGAGTGAGGGAGCTTGCAAAGATGGAAATGGAGATGGCTCAGTCTGAGTTTGCAAGAGCAAGGCATATGTGGCTAAGGGCAAGGGAGGAAGTTGAAAAGGCTGAGAAAATGAAGCAAAGAGCAACAAGGCAGATCGATTCTAAGTGCATGGAGATCAGTTGCCAGTCTTGTAGACAAAGGTTTAGACCTTAAAAGTCTTGCTTTGTTTAAGTAGAGATAGATAAGTTTTCCTTTGCCAAGTTGGTGTTTGGGAGCTTAGAAAATTTGGGTATTGAATTTATGGTTCAATGGATTAGAAGGAAATCAACAAACAACACCATAAAAACAGCATGATGATCCGAAAAATCCATTGATGCTTGGCTTTCATGAAACTGAGGTAGGTTCAAGGATGGAAGTTATGGGTCAAAAAGAACTTATGTAATTGGTGATTATGAAGAACAATTCATATTTTAGATTAGACAATTTGTTTATTAGAGCTTTTTCCAATATCTCCTCTTCTATTATGATTATGAGTTCATATCTAATCTTCAATGAATTCAGATCTTTTGTTAAAAAAAAAAAATCCTCTGCTTTTTTTTACTTAGTGTTGGGCACATGATTGAATTTGATATGATATATTTTTCTTTTTGATATTTTTCATATATTTAAAAATTGTATTTTTTTATGTTTATAATATCGGATATAAGTTTATCTTTGCTTATATTGAGTGTTTTATTGACTTGATGTCATATGTTTTTTGATGCGCAGTGGGATACGGCATGTTTAGTTTATTTTTTGTCTCACGCTACAGTATCTAATCTCACCGTCAGCACCGCCTATCCAAATACAGTCTACGTTACTCTCTCATATATAAATTATATATGCCTATGAAATATTCACTTATCCCTAAATGAAATGAAAATTTTATTATTTATTAGTTAATTATTATTCTATTTTTTTCTTATTTTCAATCTTTATATTCAATTTCAATTAAAAATTTTAATTTAAAATATTAAAAAATTAATTAGTTATACAAAAATAATTTAATTATTATTAAATTAAATTATAAATTGTGTTATACTATTCTAGTAAATATAATGTATTTGGAAGTTACAGACATAATTCTAATTACAAACAACAAATTCAAAAACTATAATTAAAATTAATCATTATAAAGTACAACCAGATTGATAATTATAATATGTCTAGATCTATAGCAGAATAAGTTTATACATAGTCTATATATAGAGAGACATAAACAAAAATAAATATAGACTAAAAAAAAATTGACTTCCTCAGGAAAAGTTTGAGTCTCGAGTAAGAGTTTTGTCTTACTTGTCATGAGAGTTTGAGTGCTTGAAGAGACAACAAGTTTACAGAGTGAGATTACTTTGTTGGGTGCGTAATATCGTCATCCACCCAGGAAATCTCAACATTTGCTCTTAGTGAAATTCAAACTTGTGACCTCTAGCATATACGACACTTATGGGGTAACTATCACTTGAGCTAGCAATGATAATTACATTTTATTTTTTAATAATTTCTTATAAAAATACATGTTAAATATTTAATTATTGAATTATAATAAGCTTTAAGATATTTTTTTATTTTTATATTTTAATCAATTTTTCATTAGATACTTGGTGATTAATTAATTTTACATTAAATAATTTAATGAATTCAACTAAAGCTTAGTTTATAATTAAATTAAATATAAATCTAAAATATTTAGGATGTGTTTGATAAACTACAGTAGACTTTTATTTGATTAAAAATAAAAATGTTCAATATTTAATATTTTAAACGTGTTTGAAAATTATTTTAATATTTTACTTAATATAATTTTTTTTTTGAAAAAAAGAGCGTTAGATAAGATAAATAAGTTGGTAGCTACTTATTAACGTAGAAAATATTAAGTTAGTTTTATTTTATCAAAAAATAAAATAAAATATCCTTTTAAAAAATAAAATATTCAAATTACCATATCTATTCTATCTAAAACTATCTAAAATAATATAAAATATTATATTAATACGATTAAAATTTAAAAATAAATCATTTTTAAAACCAATATTTATTTTTATCAAACAACATTTTCTAATTTACCAAATAGTTTTAATGAGCCAAATAGCCAAATAGTTGTCGAGCAAAATCTCAAGTCAGGATCATCATAAGCAGGAACACACTGTTTCGACTCAGTGAGTCAGAATTTTCCCTTAATGAGTCAAACCTGCCATCTCTTAAGAGTAAAATGAATGAGAACAAAAAGCGAGTAAATGCATCAAGAACATGACACAGCATAAAGCTGTATCCATTTGGATTCAACTTCTTAAAACATTTGCTCATCAGATATCAGACACCCACCATATCCATGTTGGGATTCAACTCAAAAAAACTTGTTAGATGTTACTGTTGTTTTTCTTTTTCTGTTTCGGAAATTTGTTGTCGCAGCTAAAAGTTTGTTAAAATTTTTATTGTTAAAAATTGGCATGACTAATGAAATAACCAGACTGTTACGCGTGCACCTTATGCATACTTTTAACAGTAAAAGTAGATAAAATTTTTAAGAGAAAGAGCAGTAACTCATATATAGACTAATTTATTTATTTTTTTATGTAAAAAAAATGCAACCTAACTTTTACGATATTTTTAAAGTTATTTACAATATAGCTTCAATAATGAATACATTGATTTGATATTTTTAGTGAGGTCTGAAGTTTCACACAACTAGGCCCCGTGAAAAGTACATTTGTGTTGTTGTTTCAAAAAGATGAAAAATGATACGTGATAAAAGGAAGTACCTATGATGAAGATTGCAAGAATCTTCTAACATCTAAACACAGATTTTTTCTTTGTTTTTGCCTCCAACTATGTGGGTGTCCTCCTAAAACCAACTTTGATCTAAAATCCTACATATTTGAAGAATTTTTGTTGGATCATATCTTCATATTCATGTTAGCCAAATCGAACATGAATATTTGGGTTGAATCTTATATTATTGTCTATAATGTTATATTCCGAAATAATATGCGTGTAAGGCATATTTTTTAAGTTATCTTATATTACAGATGTAATCTTTAATTTGGATCAGTATGCTTTTTGTTTTTATTATTTTAATCAATTTAGATTTTTTTCTCAAATAAATTTAAGATTAATTGAAACCAAAAATTATTTTTTTCCGTAACAATGAAATAATAAATGTTAGGGACGAAGTTAGAAATTTAGTTTAAGGAAAGTTAAAATAAAATTATAATTTGGGGGGGGCAAAGATAAATATATTGTATTAAAATACTTAAATTAAATTATTTATTTTTTAGAGGGGACAAAATTTGAATTTTTCCATTTAATTAAAGGCTTAAAATGCTTAAAATTAATATTTTAGTTATCGGAGAGCCTTATATAACAATTTCACCATTTAGCCAAAGGAACCAAAGCTCCCACCACTAGCTACGCCTCTAGTAGATGTTTTGTGTTTCTATGGTTGTTGGTTATTGATTCCGAGTATGGAGTAACTTTAAAACTTGTGATTGGGGTTTATCTTTTAATAAGTTTACCAAACGCGAAAGATTAATCACTGGACTCACTCCAGTGGATACTTTAAACAACCAGAAAAAAAGTTGCTAATAAAATTTTATTTCAACTTTAAAAAAAATTTATAACTTTATAGAAATTGAGACTAAAAAATATTTAATAAATTAAATTAAAAAAGTTACAGTAAGAATAATTTAGTAAAATATGCATTTAGATAATTTTATATTCTGTCAAATAAACATATAAATATTATATTTCAATTAAATGAACCAAATAAGATAATACAACTTGTTATTAATAATTTTTCATTCTCGTAATTCTATTACAAAAAAGTTATCTTACACCCCTATAACTAACACTCCTAATATAAATAAAGAGTCAACATACCTCTATCACTTTGAGATATTGCTAATTTCCTTGAATTTGGGACAAATATAAGATCAAGGGCGTAGTTAGGGGAGCTGGCAAGGGTTCTCACCCTCCTAAAATGGAAAATTTTTCAATTAGACTCTTTAAATTTGTAAAAATTTTGAGTTAATAAAGATAAAATTACACTTTAGCTCTCCTTAAAAATGATAAAATTTTGATTTAATTCTTTAAAATTATAAAGATATAAGCTATTAAAATGGTGAAATTACATTTTTACTATCATAAAGTTTATAATTTAATTTCACCCCTAAAAAAATTTTCTAACTTTATCGTGTATAAGATGCAAATAACCTTAAAATTTAAAGGATTTATATATAATATATGGGTTCCATATCCAAATCTATATAAAATCCAAGTGCTTTAAAAAACCAAATAAAGTAGGGGGACAGCATTGGCCGGTGGGTTGGATTCCAAAGATAAATGAAGGATCATTGGACCTTATAACTTACAGCAAATGCTTTAAATGGTAGTGTCCTAAGTTGGATTGAAGAATCACCAGACAATCATATTAATGGGAGACTTTAGGCTGACATACGACCACTTTGAATTATAGGGTTTCCTTTGTCCTATACGAGCTTATTTGGTTACAGTCATATAATTAAAACCCCCTTATATAGAAGTTGAATTGCAGCATAAAGCTGTAGGACATGGTACAGCCAAATAATTCAAAGTTGTCATCATTATGACAAAACCTTAACTTTTGTTTTTTCATATTTGTCCACATATTATGATGAGCCGATGCTGTATTTTGAAAAGAGAGAAGTTTTTCAATAGTTGGTTTAAAATTACTCATAGATGAAGTGAGATTTTGAAATTCAAAGAGGAGAATGTTTTTCTTGGATGAAGTCAATTTAAATTTAAGAGTAAATAGCTTGTTTAGTTGCACTTGTTGGTTGTGTTTTGGGTATGATAATAAATATCGATAATGGCAATAGATGTTACGTAGAAACTTTTTTGGGACAAAACTAGAGGTAGAGGAGAAGAATTTCACTAATGTAAGAGGAGTTTCGTCTACATGTATTCAAGTATTGAAAAATTTTGTTCTAATCAAAGTTAAATAGTAAAAGTATAGTTCTATACGAACTCAACTAGTGCGATATTTATTTCTTCAAGTGACGAGATTTGAGTTACACAAACTCAGTCGAATATTTTTCTTATCTTTATACTTTGTATTTTTGCATTCGTGTCAGACACTTTTTTGAGAAATTATTATTGTTTGTAAGTGAGGAATTTTGTGTAAAACAATTGGGTTCATCATTGCAGCAAATTATCTATTGTGTAAGATAAATTGAGCTTAAGCCAATAAATATTTCAAAGCAATCTTTAATTGAATTAAATTTTACAAAATAAAATTATTGATCAAAATTGCTAGCTCACTTTTTTTACTCAATTAAAACAACAATTTCAAACATTCAATAAACCAAGAACTTTTTCAAATATCAATTATTGAAACTAGAGTTCACACCCTTATCTAGAGGCTAGTATTAGAAAAAAAAAATGATTTCACATTGATTGACTAAAGATTGGACATGGTTTCACTATCTAAAAAATTTCAGTCCTTTAGAGATAATGGTGGGACTCAAAAATCATAATCGAAACATGTGCAAACGTGAATCTTTTATATATATATATATATAAAAGTAAAGAAAATGATCATCAATTGTAAAGCTATGGAGAGCAAAGTTTGAGTAATTGACATGAAAGAATGGAAAGTGCTTACTTCCAACTCCTTTTTATTTTAAGAAAAAAGGTATTAAAATTTTAACAAATTGTATAAGAATCAAATAGACAGTGAAATTCAATTGGTTGAATTTTTAATTCAATGACTATAAAATAAAAATCTTAAAATTTTTCTTTATAAAAATTCAAAAGAAAAAGAAGTAGTAAAAAATATAAATTAATATAATGCGTTTGTTTTTTTCTCTTTTGTTTTGTCTAACGGCGGTGCTAATCTTCAGGCTGGCTATCGTCCGTCTTTTTCTCCCTCCCACCAATCCTTTCTTCCTTTTTTTCTTTCTCATTCACTCCATATGTCTTCTTTCTTTTCAGTTTGCATATATATTTTATAGGTATCTTTGTTGTCTTCACTAGTTGTGATGGACAGATGAAGGTGCTTGTCGTTCGCTAAAACTCTATCGGCCACCAGTAGTTTTTCTAGAAAAATGGGTGGCTCTTTGTTAGCTTCTTAATCTGTTTCTGTTTTGAGAGTATTTCAGAATAATAAATGATTTTATGAGTCGATTTGGACCCATGTTGTCTTAAGTTTTATATGTTTTTTGTTTGTTTTTCTATTGTTTAATAAATCTTCAGTTTTAGAAGTTTTTGTCTGCTCTTGTAGCACGTCTTTTGGTCTTTCTTATGCATGCAATCTTCCTTTTGCAAGTGATTTTAAGGATGATTTTGTTGTTGTCCTCTCTAGTTTGGTGAATACGTGATTCTTTTGTCGATTTTTGCTCACCGCTTCGGACCATCCAGACTGATTTTCTTATCGTATTAAGTGCTTACAATCACTCTAGATATCTCGTACTTGAGTTGTAGCAAAACCACTTGTCAACGTGTCATAATATTCTATTGGTGCTGAGGTTAAAGCCTTTGTTGTGTTGATAGAGCTTGTTATTTATTATCTACGACGAGTGTTGTTATTTTTCCCCCGAATTGTATGGTTCAATTCATTGAATGAATTAATGAATTTAACTTTCCAAAAAAATTCAATAATAATATAACCCGTGTATTCCTTTTATGAATTATAATAATAAATTTAAATATTTAAATCAATTTAAATTTAATTCAATCAATTTTTCATTAATTCACCCTTCAAATTTTAAAGTACGGATTAAACCAATTGTACCATTGATTTTTGGTCCAATCTGGTCATGATATATCTTATAGTAGCGTGTGAAATGATTTTATTAGATAAATTCATGTAGTTTTTCTTATCAAAATCTTTAATGGAAAATGAATTCTGCATATGTTATTTGAGTTTGATTCTTAGAAAGAAAGAAAAAACTATATAATCCTTTATAATAAGAGGAATTTACCTATAACAAGTTTCTCACATGGACAAATTAAGTGTTCTCTTAGGGTGAGTTTGGATGGGCGGTGCGTTTACCTGCAATTAGTGTAAAAACAGCGGTGGCGATGAGATTAGATACTGTAGTGATACTGTAGCGTGAGACAAAAATTAGCTAAACGCACCACATCGCACCCAATCGCCCATCCAAACCCACCCTTAATCCCATACATAAATTAATGATAAACCTTGTCTTAAATAAAATACAGTGGCTTGCACAGTTACAATCAATGCGGATCTCTAATTCCCTTGTATTCATCTTAACAACATCTTTAATATGGAAAAGAATAAACAAAAATATTTCTTTATGTAGTTTTCTAAGGAAAATGGATCTCTTCATATATGGATACTTTATCACATTAAGAATCTTCAACATATTTTTGTATGACTTGATTTTCTCCATAATTTGATCTCAATAAAGTGTTGCTAACAATCATTAAAGATGTGCTATTAAAGAGTCCAAAAGTTTTAATCAAAAGAATGCCAACCAAATACGACATGTTACATTGGCCTGCCCGATGCAAGCTAAGTTGTAATTGAAGTAGTATTTGACGCATGTAACTGGCACTAACAATATCCCCTTGGCATTTTTGAACAAAATCATAACATGTTCAAGTAAATGTGGTTTTCAACTAAACACTCCCCTGAATCCATCTATGAAGTGAAACCATGAAACCATCCATTAATGCAAAAATAATATATAACATCAATAAAAACTCAGTGTAGTCATAATATCATACAAAAGGCAAAAATTAAAGGCAACTTCAACAAGTTAATGCCACAAATATAAAAAGTATTAAAAGTATCGTTTGAAAAACATATAAAAAGAAAAATAAAAATCCATCCACCATAGACTCCTCCCTTTAGCTCCTCATACTCAATACCATCGTACTTCTCCCCATTTTTTGCTAAAAAATGCAAAGGCATTAAACCCCACGAGCAAGCAAACTGGTCTTCTAGCGGAGAGTACGAGTCCTATATTGATTAACGAGCTTCAATTGAATCTCATAATATCGTATGTTCTTCTCCAAACAGGCTAACTCTTCATCAAGGTGTTCATTACTTGCCCGATAATTGCAATTACACAGTATTGTTGTCAAGTAATAATTACAATAATATAAATCCATTAAGAAATATTCCGATGATTGAATCTAGAGTAAAGTGTGCAACAGACTTCAATTAATTATCTCAACTCAATAACTAACTAATTTACTAATATAAGTTAAAAGACAAAAGAGCAAGTAAATATGACAATTAAAGTAAATGAAACAATAACTAATTATTTTGATTATTCAACCTCAATTCATGAAAGTAATGGTTAATGATCACCTTCAGTTGATTGCAATTAATAACTTATGTTGGATTAGTGCTAATCTAGAATCATTGACACAAATTCGTCTCCAGATTTAAGCCAAGTGCTTAAAAAACATAAGTGACATTGTCGCACCTTCCCCAACACCTCCAAGTGATATACTAGAGTTACTAGCTTCACACTTGACTATTGTGGTTGTCAACTGGAGGTTATTACTTGGAACCAATATCTTGGTTAATCTCTAACTAGCTCACCAGTGTAGAGTTGGTGGCTAGCTCTCAACCCACTTTCTCTAGAATTTTCTATTAGTACACAACATGTGGTGTAAGTTGTGCCCATATTATAAGTAACAAAAACATAAGATATACATTAGATATCATTCTACATAATATGACACATTTAGAAGACTCCAAGATAGAAGAGTGTTATCTTGAGTATGACTCTTGAAACTTATCATTATCTCAGTAGCAAGCTTTGGAAGAGTCTTGGTTCAATCATGAGATTTGAAATTGGAGATAAACCTTAAGATAATTTATTCGAAAATCCTTAAAAGATATTTCTTGGAGCCATTGTTATGTTAACTATCAATTTGATAAAATTATTGAACCAAATTTTAGTATATTTTTATGTTAACCTCATAAATATTAATATTTTATATTTATAAACTCAAATTATGTAAAGTTCCAAAACTGCCGTTTTCAACACCATTGAAAATCAGATTATTACATATAAAATCAACTAAAGGCAATGAAAGGTTCGAGAGTTTCCTAGCTCACGAACGTTCTAACATATTATTTTCATTGAGCTAGGCTAAACCTGCTCTGTAGGCTCAGTCGATAAAGATTGATCAACATTAATGGCGTGATCACCTCCTGTAGAAGCTGAATCCTTATTTACAGAAACAACACCTACTTTCGAGTCCATAGGAGGCCTTTTCTTTCCATTCACAATCTCAACCGGCCTTTCTTCTAAATCCTCACCCAAGTCCAAGATTTGCTCCAACTTTGCCGACCCATCTAATTGTTGGCCCATAAGCCTAACCTTTAAATGAGCATATGAATTTGCAATGGAATATTTCCATTTTTATGTATATTTTACAAGCACAGAAAACTAATAAAGTTTATGTTAATCAAATTTGTATGACCACATAAACGACTATGCATTGTCATATAATTTTTTTTTGAAGTTTTAAGCAGTTTGTTTTTTTATTATAAATTTTGAGTCTTTTAGAATCAAGACCAAGTAGTGTAAACATTAAGGGTCAAATTACTTGAATTTTTTTAGAATTAGGACCAAATTGAGATCATGTGTAATCATTGAGTGGAAAATTTGTTTTAATATAATGTCTAGAACTACCCATAGTCCCTCTCCAACCCATAAATAGAAGGATAATACGATTCAACACACTCGAATCCATGTTCTCCCTATATTGATAACAATAATCATACCAATCGAATTAAGCTTATTGAATAATCCCTTTAGCTATTTCATAAAATTAGCCCCCCAAATCAAATGCTAATCCGTTTTAAGATCCAAAAATTCATGGTTCAAAATTGGTTAAATGACTAATTCTTAATTTAATGAATTCAATCGATCTTATTATCAATCAATTTAATATTAAAAACGTAAAAAAAATTAAAAAAAAGTTTGAAAAAATCATTTTTTAAAATATAAAAACGATTAAATAATAATATCATAAACATTATAATATCACTGCCCGACTTACGGCCTTACTTTAGTGTCTTTTTCCTTTTTTGCATTTGCGCAGGCTTTAAATTGTTAATACTTTTCTGGACAAATATAAAAATCATTTTAACCCGTTCTTTTACTCACTCAGGTCAACCGATTAAAGACCTTACTTCATATTGATGTATTGATTGATTCCTAATTCAACCAATCGGGTCCGATCTAATTTAAAGAATTATGTCAAAAATTATTAGTTACATCGTATAAATTAACACTCCAAATACCTAAATTCACCAAAACTTACTATTATTTTTCTTCTTTGTTATAGATGTATAATTTTTAAAATCATTACCGCCTCAATGAATCGCTTCAATTTAATTTTTTCTACTTATCTTTAATATTTTCTATCTTTTTAAAATTAAGTAAATATTTAAACATAATTCATTAAAAAATGTTCAAATATAAAATATATGGATTGATAATGCACTTAATAAACATATCTTTATTATTTATTTTAATTAATTTTGGACATGAATTTTACCTAATCTGGCACTTAATTTTTATGTAGGACAATTTCTATGTAGGGTTTGGCTGTAACACCCCAAAATTTGACCTGAAAGCCCGATTAGATCTGAAGGGTCACTATGCTCATCGAAAAGACCCACTCGATCAATCGTTCATTTAATCACATTAAAACGTAAAAATTAAACATACACACAATAAATCATTTAACAAATCATTAAATTCCAAAATAAAAATCAAGACACCCAAATTGACCAATTAACAAATCTTAAGTGTCATGGGACTAGACATTTCATCTCGCAATTCTTGTGGCCTTAGACGATTTCTACACTTCAAATGTACATAAGTCAGCCTAACTCTTGCAAGGTAAGAATTCTCACAAAAATTCTCTTAAGGCATCGAAAATAAATCGAAAGCAACTCAAACACAAAAGAAAGCTTGAAAGAACAAAATAACCACAAAAAAGCAACGCCCACAAGGTGTTTGAGTAAATGCTCTCAATTAGTATTCACTACTAAAGAATGAAATGCAATGGATACAATAGATGATTACAAATGAGGGGGAGGTCATCTATTTATAGTTAAGCTCCACCAAAACCAACGGTATAGATTTGAGTTATATTGATGGATAAGATCAAAGCCTATCTACAATTAAGGGATTTACATAATCCTTAAAGATTACACAATCAAATCTTATTAGATTATAATCTCCTACAATCTTCTAAGATTACTTTTCATATCTACCGAGGTAGCCTTGATCTATCATAAGTGCTTCATTGGGCCACCAAGGCTTCAAGTAGATATGCTTTGTCACTTCAGACAAAAAACTTTAAGAGGACCTATTTAAAAGTAAAAAAAAAAACTTTATATAAAAAAAAGGTAAAACTACAATCATTTTATAAGGCATCAGTGTCGAGTAGATCTATTTAAAAGTTAAATTATTTATTTAAGTGTTTAAGTTTGAAAGTTCGTCTGATATTTGAGAAGGTTTGCACAAAAATATTATGCTACAAAATGAATTTTGGGTAAAATATTTAAGTCTGTTTAAAATATGGATTGGACCTAATCTGGTCTAACCTATTTTTAAGTTTATAATATGTTATTTTATCACTGTAAAATTAATTTTTACTAATAGTAAATAGAAAAATATTCTATGTACTGTCAGCGGGGTTTCTAGACTCCATAAGTAGGGTCAGGGGTTGATAAATGTCTTATAAGGGTATAGTAATGTAACACCCCAAACCTGGCATGGACATTATAGCCAAATTTGGGAATGTTACGAAGAGGGTTTTGAAACAAATTTTACCGTGTTGAAATTTCCCGTATAATTTGTTACTAAAAGAGAGTCCACATTTTATAAAAACATATTATTATTATTATTATTATTATTATTATTATTATTATTATTATTATTATTAAACTCATTAAGGAAAACGTCGGTAGTCTATTTTGTTACGTAAAACTTATCTTGCAGCAGAAGTTTGAAATTGTTATATTAGAAAACTTAGCTTGTCTTTTCAGAAAAATATTTGTTTGCGTAAAACCATTGTTTTCGGAAATTGTTTTGTTGGAATTCACAGAATAAAAATCTAAACAGTTTCAAAATCCAGAACTTTAAAACCAACAATCCAGAGAGGTCAAAAATTACAAATCTCTCAAAATAATCCAGAATTTAAATAAAACCGTTAATCAAACCAGTTCGCGAACTAGTGGTCACTGCTGAGACTTCGTCGCATCGACCCGCCTATGTCTGAGTATTACCTGAACAGAACAAACAAAAAGATGTGAGTTTTTGTAAACTTAGTGTGTAACTCAACAGAACATACATGCACATATACTCAAATTCAGATACAGATACAAACATGAGTCCTCAACAGATTTAGATCAACAGTCATACAGATATGCAAAGTCCTACCCCCTTCCTCTACACACCATCTCCGTCCATCCAAACACATCACGTGGGGTATAAAACACCCACTTAACCCTACACACCACATAGTGTCCGTACGACACTTATCAGAATAATTTGTAGCTATGCTGCCAGAATAACAACGAAATATCGCCTTACAGAATGCTTCCTCCAATAAACAGATCCCACCCCACGTGCAGATACAGACAACAGATAAATAGATTAACATATATAACAGAATTAAGATGTGTCGCATGCTCATGTATAGATTTCATACATACTTACACAACACAGTCAAATCATACGTATCGATTTCCTTGGTACTCAAAACAGTCTATCAGGATAGAAGATACCATGCATTAGGGTTTGCTTAGCCCTTACTGACCCTACGAAAGGCCATAGTCGATCGGAACGACGTGTGTGGCCCTAGGGAAAATTTTAGAATTTTGGGCTCACATGCCTGTGTAGGCCCACATGCCCAAATTGGCTTTGCCTGTGTGGCCCACATGTCCTGGTCCACGACCCACATGCCCGTGTGGCCCATACATCTAAATCAGCCTAGCTTGTGTGACCCAAACGCTCTCCCGTCACATGCCCGTGTGACGTCGACATGTCACTTTCTTGGCTTTCGTTGAACCTCATTTTCTTTTGTTTTCGTTACACACCTGGTTCGTTTTTTATGCAAAAGCAATCTCGAGACCTCCGAAACCTAAAAACACCACCCCAAACACTAATTTAGCAAATAATTTATGAATCTCACATGATTAACCCAATCATGCATATGCACTTACCGATAACAAATATGACCACAACCCCGAATCAAGTCATTGGAGTGAAATCTGCTGCTACACCACCTTCACCTACGCAATAGATTTGTAGAAGAAATTAACTTCCCTAACTACACCATCACGCCAATTCAAAAGAAAAAGGAAAGCAACCCAAACAAACCTTCAAAACTTACCAAAATGAACGAGGAACCACCTGAATACCAGATTGCAACAATCGGAACAAACGATTGTCGAACAGAGAAGAGAGAAAAAGAACAAAAGGAAACATAAGGGAAAGGAAGAGGGAGAGAAAACTAACGTCAGAAAAGAAAGAAAAATTGAGTAAAGGGAAAAAATAAAATAAAAAAAATTAAAATTAAATCCCACAATATCTCAACCCCCATTATCCCACTAACTAACAAACCCCACTAAATCAACCCACTAACTCTCAACTACCTCAGAATCCCACTTTCACCGAACCTAGATTACACAACCGAAACAAAATTTATCATATCTTACCACTTGAACCAGCAAACTCAATCTGATATAAGTTTAACTTACCAAGAATATAACATAAGCCCATCTAAGAGGGATAAAACTAAGACAAAAAATAATATATTTTTCCAAAGTTAGACTTGAACCCAAGACTTTAAACACACAATTAAAACACTTAGCCACTAAAGTAGATACTCACTAATGATAAATTCCACAAAAATAATGTTAAATTAATCAGGACATTACAAGTAAAATATTAAATAAAAGAAACACATGAATTTTTTTTAAGATTGTTAGTAGAAATGTTCATGGGCCGAGCCGGGTTCAGGCCAGGCTAAGTAATTTAGGCATGTTTTCTAGGCTTGGGCTTAGCCCTACCCGACTATTGGGCCTAAAATTTTGCCCAAGCTTGACCCGGATAAAAATGATAAAACTTGAGCCCAATTCGTCCGTATTAAAAATTTTAATATTATTTTTTATACAAAAATAAATTTTAAAAATATAAAACATCAAATACACTAAAAACATTAAAATAAATGTTTCCCAAAAAATAGAAAAAATTAATATATATATATAAATATACTTAAATAACACTAAAATAAGTGCAACCTAGCAAGCAAATACCTTTAAAATAGTAGTAAAATTAATAATAAAACTAGAGTTCTACAATATCCAAACAATAACAATAAAATAGTAATAATATAATAGCAAAATAATGAAAAAATAGTGGCAAAACAGTAAAAAAAAATAGCAACAATTTTTTTTTTGCAAATTCTGGTTGGGCCGAGCCTGGGCAAAAGAAAAAACTAACCTGAGTCCAATCCATTTAAAAAATGGGCCTTATTTTTGGTCCAAACTCATTTTTTCGGGTCTATATTTTTACCCAAACCCTCTTACTTTTCGGGCAAGCCTTCGACCGAACTGAATGGCCCAACCCAAGGACAACTCTAACTGTTAGATACCAAATACTAATGCATAATAAATATCACTCTAAAATATTAAAATTAATAAATCTCCTCCTTAAAATTAGCCAATAAAATTAATTTTAATATTTTACAGTTGTATATACTATAGGCAAAAATTAGTTTATTATTAATAAAGACGTAAGTTAATTTATTTATTTTAATAAAAATAAATTAATATATTTATATCAAAATTAATATATGGTTAAATTTAAATATTTGCTAATATGTATTTAAATTAGAATACAATTTAAAATCTAATTTGTAGTAGTCAAAATAAATTTAAAACTATGTACCAAAAAAATAAATTTAAAACTAATTATATTCTTTATAATTTTGTGGTGAAAATGTGTTGTATAAAAATAAGAAAATAAATAATAAAACGGTAATTTTATCTAAAAAATAAAAATTAACTTTCCAGGTACATGTAAATATTGTAAAAAATATTTGTTCTGATTCCATAGCTAAGGGAAAGTAATTTTTAAAGAAAAAATACATGCTCAAAAATTTTAATATTTTTTAGCATA
Organism: Gossypium hirsutum; assembly: GCF_007990345.1. Classification (NCBI taxonomy): domain Eukaryota; kingdom Viridiplantae; phylum Streptophyta; class Magnoliopsida; order Malvales; family Malvaceae; genus Gossypium; species Gossypium hirsutum. The sequence continues at coordinate 61,597,027 of NC_053441.1, read as the reverse complement.
CCAAGGATTATTTTCTCACTAATTAAATTTTTTTTTGGGAAAGTTATAACTTTTTATCATACCAAATAGTCTAAGGGTGGGTTTTGATGGACGTTGTGTTTACCTGCAGTTAGTGTAAAAATAGCGGTGGTGGTGAGATTAGATATGTAGTGATACTATAACGTGAGACAGAAAGTAAGCTAAACACACCTCACCGCACCCCGTCCATCCAAACCCACCCTAAATTTCATGGGAGAGGCAAATCACATCTCTTTCATAAACATAATTATAAACATTGTGTTTTATAGGCAGCTCTTAGCCAATAATAAATAAACACATTTTTTTTGTGTCTTGTAGATTGTGTGGCGTCCTTCTTTCACCCAACTCGTTTTATTAAATTAAGTAAATAAAATTATATTTACACCAATGTAGGAAAAAATGTTTAAATCAGTGTAAATTAATTTGACAAATCAGATTCCAACTTTAACATCTGTTCAGACATGTATCAATTGTTATTCTGATTATAAATTTGTTTCACCAACTCTAATATCGAGACAAAATGTAAAGACTGATTAATCTTTACAAATATCGGAAACTCCAAAATTAAATTTCAGTTATCTAAAATCAAATCAAGGTAATTTCTGATTTTTCTTCAATCTTATTTGCTTCAATTATTTAGAGTTATAAGTAACTAAGATTATTTGGTTATTTCATTGAGAAACATTAATTCTATCATTTGTTAAAAACTTTAGTGGAAAATTCCTTATTCACCTCTTATATAAATGCTTCAATTTTAAATGTGACAACATGAGAAATAAATTTAATGATGAATTGATGACTAAATTGTAACCTTTTGGGTTTTGTTTTAGTAATTTCGAATTAATTCAAAAGTTTAATTTTTATGATGCATGTAATTTTTTTCCTAGATATATAATAACCCATTTTTTTATTTTATTTAACAAGAAACCATTAAAAACCTATCAACAAATTTCCATATAAAAATTCCTTTTTCATCAAATTGAAAAAAGAAAATTCTAAAAATGTGAAACATTTTAGGAAAAAAAGCATTTTTAAAAATTGGTTTAAAAATTTTTTTAAGATAAAATTTTAACTAAAATAGGTTCATTTTTATGTCAATAAGTTATAATTTTTTTTAGCAATTATAACTCTACTTTGAAATCTAAGATTTTTCATCTAATTTTCCTTTGATTTAAAAAAATAATAAAAAAAGCTTCAATTTTTTTTTGTTAAAACTAATTTCATAAAAATTCACATAAAACTTAATTAATGAAATAAAACTCGTCAACGCGACCAACTAAAAAAATTTCAAATCAACAAATACTCAATCCAAATCTTATATATATTATTACAAGATTTTTATGTTATGATGTGTTTACAACTATAAAAATTGACATGTGATAAGAAAAGAAAGTAATTATTTGTAGGGGAAAATTGCAACATAAACCCTTCTGTCTTTTTATATAAATTTTAATGGTGTTTCGTAAGTTATATATATTTTTTATAATAAGTATTTACAATTTGTTTATATTCAATAATTCAACTTACAATTTTATATAATAAATCACTAAAAATTTTAATGTTGTTTTAAAAAAGTCTTACTAAGTTTACCACTATTATTCTAAGTAATTACATTCTCATCTTAGAGAGAAAGTAACTCCCCCAAAAAGTTATATTCTTAAAATTTTAATATTTTTTAGCATGTCGAAAGTGAAGATTATTTTCCAACTAATTAAAATTTTTCAGATAAGTGGTCATTTTCTATCATACCAGATATTTCGAAATTTCATGGGAGGCAAATCACCTCTCATAAACGTTAACATTGCTTTTTGTAGGCATCTCTAAGCCAATAATAAATACACAGGTATCTGAATTTATTTTGCGTGCTGTGGACTGAGTGGCGTCATTATTTCACCTAACTCGTTTTATTAACTTCTGGATTCTATACTAAAACAATCTACTAAATGAAATTATATTTAGGTCAATATAGGAAAAAAATTGTTAAAATGAATGCAAATAAATTTGGCAGATCAGATTTCAACTTTTAAATCTGTTTAGAGTGATATCAATTGTTGTTGTGATTATAAATTCATATCGCCGAACCTGTTATCAAGATAGAGTGTAAAGAGTGATTAATCTTTACAAAGCATCGGGAACTCCGAAATCAGATTTCGCTTATCTCATATAACTCAAGGTAATTTCCGATTTTTCTTCAATCTTATGTTATTTTTATTGAAAATATTAAATTTTTTTCATTTGTTAAAACCATTTTCCTTTGATTTGTTGAAAATTTTAGTGGAAAATCCCTTATTCACCACTTAAATAAATGCTTTAACTTCTTATTTTCTATCTACATATTTCCCCTTTTTTCCTTCAATCAAATTTATTGTTTTTTTCTTATTTGCAAAGAGCAATTGAGACAACTATTTGATAATCCATTATTATGACAACATGAGAAACAAATTTAATGATGAATTGATGATTAAGTTGTAATATTTAGGGTTTTTTTTAGTGATTTAGAAAGATTTATTGAAAATTCCTTTTACCATCTTCTAAGAATTTATGATGCATGTAATTTTTTTGCTAGATATATAATAACCCATTTTTTTATTTTATTTAACAAGAAACCATGAAAAAATTCACCATATAAAAAAATTTATTTTTCATCAAATTGAAAAAAAAAAATTAATGTAAAAAGATGTGAAGTTTTTATTGATTATTTGTAAAATAATTCTTATGTTATTATGTGTTTACACTATAAAAATTTTAGAAAGTAATTATTTGTGGAGGAAAAATTGCAACATAAACCCTTTTGCCTTTTTATATATTTTTAATGGTGTTTTGCTAGTTATATTTTTATAATATGTCCTTCCAATTTGTTTATATTTAATAATTCAACTTACAATTTTACATAATAAACCACTATAAATTTTAACTTGTTCTAAAAAAGTCTTATTAAGTTTATCACTATTTTTACAAATTAAATACACAATTAAAATTGAAATAAATATTTGAAAATATAAATAATGTTACAATAAACCATATTTTAATTTAATTTAAAAATCTACATTCTCTAATTAATAATTAAAATTCAGTTAAAAACTATATATAAAAATAGAATTTCACACCATCTACTACTATAATATTTATATTTTAAAAATAATTTCAATTGTTTATTTATAGTTATATATTCCATTCCCATTAATCTCTAGGTTCAATTGAAAAGCTGAAAAAAAATGGTGATATCTTCAATCAACACTTGATAAGGATGAAATTGTATATCAGTTGCTTATACCGTAATTATCATAAAATTAAGAAACTTGAAGAAAATTATACAAAACTTTTTTTATACAAAAATAGGTAAAGCTACAATTATTTTATTTTATTTTAGAGGAAGGCATTAGTCTTGGGTAGATTTATTCAAATTACGAGTTACTCGTTTAAGTGTATAAGTCTGAAGACTTGTTCGATATTTGAGAGGTATTAAGTAAAAATATTATATTAAAAAAATAGTTTTGAACAAAAAATTTAACCTTATTAAAATATGGGCTCACCTAATTAAATCTAGTATATTCTCAAGTTTATAACATTTTATTTTATCACTGTAAAAGTAATTTTTGCTAATAGCAAATATCAATGTAAAATGTTAAATTTAATAAATCTCTTCTTCCTTAAAATTAGCCTATAAAATTAATGTTAAAGAAAAAAAATTATTTTATTATTAATAAATATGTAATTTAATATATTTATTTTAAATATATTTGTTTATTTTAATAAAAATAAATTAGCATATTTATTTCAAAATTAATATATAATTAAATTTAAATATTTACTAATATGTATTTAAATTAGGATATAATTTAAAAGCTAATTTATTCAAAACAATTTAAAAGTATGTACCAAAAATATTAATTTTAAAATTAAATATATTTTTTATGATTTTGGGTGAAAAAAGTATGGTAAAAAATAATAATATAAATCAACGATAAAAACAGAAATTTTATCTCAAGACGAGAAAGTTACTATCCCACTATTATTCTAAGTAGCCACATTCTCATGGTAGAGAAAAAGTAACTCCCAAAAAAAAAATTTATATTCTCAAAAATTTTCCATTGTTTGATCCATGTTCTGGGTTCATGACTGCCCTTCCTGATTAATAAATTTTTCAGAGAAGTGACCATTGTCTACCATACTAGATGTCTCGAAATTCCATGAGAGGCAAATCAGCTCTCATAAACGTTAACTTTGCTTTTTGTAGGCATCTCTTAGCCAATAATAAATACATAGGTATCTGAATTTATTTTGTGTTTTATGGATTGAGTGGCGTCATTATTTCACCTAACTTATTTTATTAACTTTTGGATTCTATACTAAAAAAGGCTACTAAATGAAATTATATTTAGGTTAATATAGGAAAAGAATTGTTAAAATGAGTGAATATTAATTTGACAGATCATATTTCAACTTTTAAATCTGTTCAGAGAGATATCAATTGTTATTCTGATTATAAATTCATTTCGCCGACTCTGTTATTGAAATAGAGTGTAAAGAGTGATTAATCTTGACAAAGCATCGGAAACTCCGGAATCAGATTTCACTTATCTCAGATGAACTCAAGGTAATTTCTGATCTTTCTTCGATCTATGTTATTTTATTGAAAATATTAATTTTGTTTTCATTTGGTAAAACCGTTTCCCCTTGATTTGTTCAACATTTTAGTGGAAAATCCCTTATTCACCACTTAAATAAATGCTTCAACTTCTTATTTTCTATCTACATATTTCCCCTTTTCTTCTTCATTCAAATTTATTGTTTTTCTTATTTGTAGAGAGCAATTGAGACAACTATTTGACAATCCATTATTATGACAACATGAGAAAAAAATTTAATGATGAATTGATGATAAAGTTGTAATATTTAGGGTTCTTTTAGTGATTTAGAAAGATCTAATATATGTTGAAAATTCATTTTACCATATTGTAAGAATTTATGATGCATGTAATTTTTTTCCTAAATATATAATAACCCATTTTTTTATCTTATTTACCAAGAAACCATTAAAACCCCATTAAAAAAATTCATATAAAAAATTATTTTTCATCAAATTGAAAAAAATAATTTTAATGTAAAAAGATGTGAAGTTTTTATTGATTATTAATAAATATGTAATTTAATCTATTTATTTTAAATAATATTTGTTTATTTTAATAAAAATAAAATAACATATTTATTTCAAAATTAATATATAATTGAATTTAAATATTTACTAATATGTATTTAAATTAGGATATAATTTAAAAGCTAATTCGATAGTATTCAAAAGAAATTTAAAAGTATGTACCAAAAATATTAATTTTAAAATTAAATATTTTTTATTATTTTGGGGTAAAAAATGTCTGGTAGAAAACTAAAAATATAAATCAATCATAAAAGGGTAATTTTATCTCATGCATAAATTTTAACTTTCTCTAGAGAAAGTTACTTTCCCACTATTATACTAAGTAACCAAATTCCCACGGTAGAGAGAAAGTAATTGTCAAAAAAAAGTAACATCATAAAAAATTGTCCATTTTACGATCTATGTTCAGGGTTCGAGATTACCCCTCCTAATAATGTCGTCTCCAAAGTTCAAACCTAGGTCCTATCATTGGGAATGTAATGTGTCTTACTATTACATCTAACCACTTGTTGGTAAAAAAAGGATAAAATATTTTTTAGCATAGTGGAGATTTTTTTCCAACTAATTAAATTTTTTTCAGAGAAGTGGTCATTTTCTATCATACCAGATATCTCGAAATTCTATGAGAGGCAAAGCACCTCTCATAAACGTTAACATTGCTTTTTGTTGGCATCTCTTAGCCAATAATAAGTGCACAGGTATCTGAATTTATTTCGTGTGCTGTGGACTGAGTGGCGTCATTCTTTTACCTAACTCTTTTTATTAACTTTTGGATTCTATACTAAAACAGTCTACTAAATGAAATTATATTTAGGTCAATATAGGGAAAGAATTGTGAAAATGAGTGAAAAATAATTTGACAGATCAGATTTCAACTTTTAAATCTATTTAGAGAGGTATCAATTGTTGTTTTGATTTCGCCGACTGTGTCATTGGAATAGAGTGTAAAGAGTGATTAATCTTGACAAAGCATCGAAAACTCCAGAATCAGATTTCGCTTATCTCAGATGAACACAAGGTAATTTCTGATATTTCTTCAATCTTACGTGCTTCAATTATTTGGGTTTATAAAATAACTAAGATTTTTTGTTATGTTATTTTAATTAAAATATTAAAAAATTTCATTTGTGAAAACCATTTTGCTTTGGTTTGTTCAAAATTTTAGTGGAAAATCCCTTATTCACCACTTAAATAAATGCTTCAACTTCTTATTTTCTATCTACATATTTCCCCTTTTTTTCTTCATTCAAATTTATTGTTTTTCTTATTTGTAAAGAGCAATTGAGACAACTATTCGATAATCCATTATTATGACAACATGAGAAACACATTTAATGATGAATTGATGATTAAGTTGTAATATTTAGGGTTTTTTTAGTGATTTAGAAAGATCTAATATATGTTGAAAATTCCTTTTACCATATTGTAAGAATTTATGATGCATGTAATTTTTTCCCTAGATATATAATAACCCATTTTTTTAATTTTATTTAACAAGAAACCATTAAAAAGCCCATGAAAAAAAAATTCCACATAAAAAAATTATTTTCCCATAAAATTGAAAAAAATAAATTTAATGTAAAAAGATGTGGAGTTTTTATTGATTATTTGTAAAATAAATATTATTTTATTAATTATTGGTGGAAATTGTAAAATTTTGCATTAATTAATTGATCTCAAATTGAAAAAAAAAATTATGTATTTATATTGATTGATATAATCTTTTTAGGTGAAGTTTATGTATGTGAATTATCCTTTGCCCAAACTAATTCCCTTCTCTTTCTCTCATCTTTTACACGTTTTAGCTTTCTTGCATGCTTGTTGACATATCTTCGATGAGTGAGTTTCGGTTCTTTATTTACATAGAACCAGCAATTTGGTACCTTCTTCAGCATTGTATGTCTTCGTTTTAATTTTAGGACACATTTAAATAAATAAAGAAGGAAACCCTTTTCTTTGCTCAATATGTAAATACATCAAAATCCGTACTTGGGTTTTCTTTCAAATTCTTGTTGGTTTGATAAAAATTTCAATGTTTTTATTGCTCTTTTTTTTTGAATAAAAAGCAATTGTATTAGGGTTTTTCTTTTTGAATTTTCTTTTCTAGGTTATCGAATATGTTCACGGAAGAAGAGTTGAAAGACATTGAGGGATTGAAAAGAGGGTCGGACTTCATTGAGGTTAAGTGTGGATGTACCAGCAGAAAATATGGTGATACCATTGGGAAGCTTAGGGTTTTCACCAATGGTCAATTTCTGATATCCTGCGAATGCACTCCATCTTGTGAGGAAGGTAATTCATTTTTTGTTTCAGTGCAATTGTTTTAGCTTAATTTTGTTTGTAATTTGACTTTTCAATTCTTTGATGAACTTCAATTTCACCTTATATACATTGAACTTATCATTGGTTTTCCATTGCTGAAATTTCCTGGAATCATATATGTAGTTGTTAAATCAAGCTGAACATCAAACACTCAATAAAAAAGCGTCAAGCTGTAGTTTGTTCTTCTTTGATTTTAATTATATGCATTTAAGAGTCTCCCATTAGCATACACAGTGATTTGCATTTGGCTGTTAATTGATTTTAATATCCGGGTTTGATATCCAAGATCATCAATGTTGAAACTCTATCTATGTTGATAAGGATAGAATAGCATTAAAGCTGAGTTTAATTCAGTTGATTCATGTCATCTTCGAGCTCAAATCTTGTTTTGTTGACATTGTTTTGGTGAATTCTTTGATAACCAGAGAAATTGACACCTTATGATTTCGAAAAACATTCTGGGAAAGAAGGAACTAGGAAATGGAAGAACCATATTTGGGTGGTCATGAAAAATAAGAAGGTTCCTTTATGGAGGACTGTTCTTCTGAAATACTACAAACATGCATCAAATGGAGCCAATGAGCTAACAAGCACGCTAGCCAAGCGCCTTTTCCATCGTGACGAGTTTGTCCGTTGCTCGAGGTGCAAGAAAGAACGTCGGTTTCGACTCCGGACCGACGAGGACTGCCGGAGGTACCATGATGCTGCCAAGGCAAGAAAGTGGAAGTGTGCTAACTGGCCATATGACAAGTAAGTTTCAACATCGCGTACTCGGTTTCAAGCTTGATAAAAATCCTAATCGGCTGTTTTGTTTTGTTTTTCGATTTCAGAATCACCTGCAAAGTTGATGAAGAGCGAGCAAGCAGGAAGAGTTGCAGAGGCTGCCCTCGATCTCCATCGTGCAAAGGCTGCACTACTTGTGTGTGTTTCGGGTGCTTCAAGTGCCGATTTCTCGATTGCAAGTGTCGCACTTGCGTCGATTTCGTCCAAAATGCCGAGCCTTGAGCTGTAACAAGGCATCCAACATCGGCCCTTTCTAAGTTTCGATGTTCTGACTATCATTTCCCAACTGGAAAACTGTTCCAATGGTTGTTATAGGATTGCTATGATTTTGTTATGTTTGGTTTGTTTTAGAATAATTTCTTAGCTGAAAACTGGAGACTAAGGTTGGAACTTTCAGTCCAACACAACTTTATAAACAGTTTAAAATGAACCAGTTTCTTTTATTACAGCTTGTTTCTTCATGTTGTTTTATGTTTGGTTTTAGATCTTTCTTTACTTACAATTCATGGTACATATTTATGCAGTGAATGCATACATAAACTATTTTTACAATGCCATAATCAAGGCATTTCATCCAACACCATGTTTACAATTTGTGGTGTCTCCTTATTACTTTTTAAAGTCCTTGATTTCATTTCATTTAAAATATTTAAGAAACAAGCATTTCCTTCTATCATACAATGCGTGGAATGCCTAATAAATGAGAGTGATAGTTGTATATATCACTTTCACTCAAATCATGTCACTCAAATCATGTCGGTAAGTAAGAGGTTATTATTATAGCCTAATAGGTACCTCTCATTGAATAGGCTACACACACACAGTTTTTTTACTATGATGTTTCGATTTTGCTTTCATATTAATTTTATTATTCTTTTCTCTTTTTGCTCTGAAATAGATTAAAACATGTTTTAAGTTATGAAGAGTGTAATGTTGTGGCTACATTTGGGTACACCATCATACAATTAGAACAACTTGTTTGATGTCATCTATTATTGTTGAAAAGATTGTACTTGAAATTAAGGGCTCCTGTTTGGATCAAAACTAGATTTGTGACCATCTTGTCTGGTTACAAATCTTTGTTACATAAATTTGCAAAATTACCTCCTCTCAGGCTCCATAATCTTCTGACTTAAACCTATAAAATCATCCACCTCACAAACCCCAAATCATGGCAACTTCATAAGTGCTCCGACCCATAACAACTATCAAATCCAAGCAAAGTTTTCGTACGATTTGGTAATCCATCCTATTTCCATCATTAAAAAAATCAATTTAATTAATTTACATTGATTTATCAATCAACTGATTCAACTTTTAACCGGTACCTCAACTGATTCTCAATTCAGTCAATTTAATTTTAAAAACAATGTAATACTTCTCCAACAATCTAATTTAATCCATAGACTATGCTAAATCGTCATCTCCAAAAGTGCATCCAACCAAAACCCTTAGATCCCATTTGGATCAACGGTGAAATTAATTTGGATAAGATTGAAAATAACAATGACATTGAGAGTAAAAACCATGTTCAAATATATATTTGGACTAAATCGCGACGGTAGCGATAAAATGAACTATTATGAGAAAAAAAAAGTTAAAAACATTGGATAAAAGATTAAATTGTGTACATATATAATAAAAATTTATTTTATTTTATTTTATTAACTAAATAAATAATAAAAATTACTAAAATTATAGTTATGGCATATAATAATTTTATTAATTATAATTAAAAATAAACAATATCAAATAATATTTTGTATTTATTTATATTATTTGTTAACTTAAGGGATAATGTTGTATTTGGTATTTAAACTTTGACAAATCTTCTAATGTGATACTTAAATTTTGAAAAAATTGAACCAAGGACCTAAGACTAAATACCCCTTTAAGTTTTTAAATTATAATAAAATAAAAAAGCCAAAATAATAAAATATCTCTTTAAATATATTTATTAAATATTAAAAAATTAAGTTAATATAATTTTCTTTTCTTCCTTCTTCCATAAAGAGCCTTGGCCGCCGTTGCCATTATGCTGCCGTTCGGCCTTTGTTCAATCCAAAATTGGGATTGAAAGATTCGCCTCTTTCTCTGCTTTTTAGTTCTTCGATTAGCTTTCGGAATTTCGAAAAAAAAATTCAACCTTTAGAACTTTTCAAGCCTCGATCTGCAGATCCAATTGTTGAATAATCATGGAACTTCGATCGTGGCTTCTCCTCACCGTTTGCAACGTCTTGATCGTTAGGGTTTCTGGAACGATGCCTGAGTCTCAAGAACCCAGAAACTCGAAATGGGTATTGGTTTTGATTTGCTTCTTTTTGCTTGGTTTTGTGTTCTTATGGGTTGATTCTGGAATTTTTGTTCTAATGGATTGATGGGTATTGTGTTCTAAAGGATTGATGAGTTTTGTGATTTTTCTTGCTTTCATTTCAGTACAATTGGAGGTTGCCAATAGTTAAAGAAATTGGTTTTGGTACTTGAGAGTTGGGCAATGTTATTGAAGGGTAGATATGTTCTTAAATTTATTTTCGAAAGAACCCAGAAATGTTCTTCCCAAAAGTAATTCAGAAATGAAATTTAAATCGATTCATTGTAAAAGGAATGCTAAAAGAAGATGGTGGAATTAAAGCATGGATTAGATGAAAAGAATGTGAAAGATGGATTTTTTTGAAGCAATTTAAAAGAAAAATGAAATTAATATGCTTTTTAGGTGGAAGGATAGACATCACACTTTTTGGAGAAAAATATAATTTAATTAAAAATAATTAGGTTTGAAAATAAAAAATTGAATATTTAAAAAGGATAATGTCATATTTGGTACTTGAACTTTAACAAACTTTCTAATGTGGTACATTTCTACGTTAATGGATAGCCTGTTCTTAAAGGTGTTTATAGGTCAGGTCGGATTCGGACTAGACCTAATCATGATATTAACACATTTTATCTAGATTCGGCTTAAAATATGAGTTTAAAATTTTGTTTGAACTCGTCCGTATTTGCAAATGACTAACTCAAGCCCATTTTAATCTCATCCACATTATTTTAAAATTTTTCTAAACAATATATTTATATTATTTTAATTTAATATTTAATAATTTCATATATTTTTAATTTATTAAATTTTTTTATATATTTATCTTACCATTTTTAATATTTACATTATATTAGCATTTTATATTACTATAAATTTAATTTTTATGTGTTATAAATTATATAATATATATAAATAGAACACAACGAACAAATTCCATTTAGGGATGGGAAATAAATTGCCGCTAAAACTTGAAAAATTGTCAATCAAAAAGGCTATTCTGACGAAAAATTACCCATTGGCAAGGTATACCCTTTTAATGTCGAAATATGTGACCGTCGAAATAGGTCTAAAGGTTTATACTGATGATTTGTACAACGCTAAAGTAAAAACTATCGATATAAACATTGTGTGATATGTTGATTTGATAATACCTATATTGACGATCTCACCATTGACAAAGGTCAATTAAGTAAATTTCTTATTATCTCTTTGGTCTTATAGCTACGGCATGCACCGTCACTAAATGTGTTATAAATGAATTTCCGCTATTTTTGAGTCCTAGACAAAACAATAAAATAAAGTTTTAGGTTCCTCAAAGGTTGGAGAAAATTATTTTTAAGTCTGTTAAAAGTTGATATTATTTACATGATTTTATTTACGACGAGAATATGGAATTAAGACGAGCTCTGAGCTAATCTTGGATGTTCCAAATAGTAAACTCTTTATAAGGCACATGACGACACATTGCAGTCACAAGGACAAAAGCTTCTTTGTTTTCCAAATGGGACAATTTTAAATTCAAGTTTGAGCCCTCAGGCTACCTGCATTTCATGCATTGGCTCTAACCCTCAAACAAATCCCCTAATGGATTCATCCATGTCCAGCAATTATATTTGTCCCCCCAAAAAATAAACTCTTTAAAATCCCATTTAAAAAAAGGTATTGGGTTATTCATTTTTTATATTCCTCATAATTTTGAAAAAGATGAGTTGATAATTGATCTCTTAGTATATGTTTGTATTATAATGAATAGTTGTCATTAGAACATGGGATCTTAAGTATAAGATTGCAGTAAATTTGCTAATATTTGTCATTAGCATTATGCAAAATGAGAGAAGTATAACAATCGACAGCTTTCTATGATATATTTGTTCCACACAGACGTTAGCAAAATAACAATAATATAAAAGATTTATTTAAATCACAATATCGAAGCAGAACAATATATAGGCATATATATATAATTGGAAGAATAGAAAATAAAATTAGATTGAAATATTATATTTGTAGTTGATGTCTGTTTTAACAGTTTTCTTAAGACAGATTCAGCCGCTCCTTTGGTGTTGGAGAAACGTTGATCGGCTATATCCCAGAATACAACAACAAGATAGCACGACAGTAGCACGACTGCATTGGTTAATGAATAGTAGCCTTGCCTACCTCATACTCTAAATTTTGAAAACTAGTGTATGTTAGCATGAATATAAAATATTAAAAACTTAAAAATATGTTGGACCGTGCGTGGCTTGGGCCTTGAATGTTCAAACTCGAGCCTGATTTATATTTTAAACGGGCCTAATTTTTTTGTCCAAACTCATTTTTTGGATCTAACATTTCTACCCAAATATTTCTAAATTTTAAGCGAACTTTTAGAACTAGATGAATAGTCTACCTCTTGAACATGTCTACTTGTGCTAACATGGACAATCGCAACAGTACTTTTTTACGATGCTCATTTATTTAGAAAGTCTTCCATCTTCACTAGAGATAAGATGAAGGTAGATTTAAGAGTCTTGTGTATGAAGATGTTTAGGGCGATCGAGATTAACTCTTAATATAAAAATCAGTAGATGATCGGGATAATATAATTGGAATAATCACTTATCACTGAAGGCTTAGAAGAACTATCAACTATTTAAATAGAACACATATCGAGATAAAGTATTTTGGGGTGAGTACATTCGATCGAGTCAAGTTGAATCGAGTTAAAAAATTTTGGTTAGTCGAGTTGACGAATCCTATTTTAGCAGCCAAACTCAATTTGAATTTTTTTCGAATCGAATCGAATCAAGTCAAAAAAATTTCGAGTCAAGTCAAGTTAACGAATCCTATTATTTATACTCAATGTTGCATTTACATGGACCGATTATTTAACTAGTAGCCGAAGTATAAGATTATCTAACTACACAAATAATATGATGATTTTGTCTTCTAACTTAATGAGTAAACATTTATCAAAACGACGTAGTTTTGCCTTTTAGCTTAATAGTTTTGACTTTCAACTTTAAAAAAGTTAAACATTTATCAAAACGATGTAATTTTTTCTTTTCTTATTCAGATTTTTAGATAACTCGAATTGTGTAATTCATATTTGAGTTAAACTGAAAAACTTAATTTTTTATTCGAGTTGATCCGAATAATTTTATTAACTCAAATAACTCGAACTATTTAATTCAAAATTTAAAGTTTTTATCGAATTTTTCGAATCGAATCGGATTTTGTTCACCTCTAAAAGTATGAAGCGAAATAGAAAGAGAAAAAAAAAACCACTTAAAAACGGTGTGTTGTTTAATGTCGTCTTATTCATTTTGTTTACATTTTGGATTTGGCTAGCCTACCCTAGCCTAGCAGTAGTATTCTTATTCTTTAAAGGCTTGGTTCCAACCTCATCAAAATTAAAATGATATAACATTTTTTTTTGGACATTAGGCACTCTCAATAAATTTCATGAACTCTTCAAACTCTTTTTAAAATAAAAAGACAACTTTTAAACTAAAATCGAGTATAAACACCTTTAATATAATACCTCCATCATTCAAGATTTGGGTTCGGTAAAGTGTTGATTATTTTTGCTTCAATTAGATAATGTTGAAATGGTCTAACAAAATTGATTATGGTAATGTGGTTCTCTAATTTCATTTTTAAAAAATGGGAGTCAATGTTTGTATCTTCCATTGAGACGAACTTTATAGTTTTCAATAGCTAAAGTCTTTGGAAGTAAGGAATTGATGCAAACAATAATTATTGTTTATTTACCTTCTAAAAAAATCTAGATGATGCATGTTTTGGAACATAGTTTTCGTATCATTAATTAATTACAATCTAGTCAAGAAATTTGTGTTTTATTTAGGATTAATGTGTTTTTCTAATGAGTGTTTTCAAAAAATTTGTCAGTAGAGTTCTATAGATTTTATAAGTAGGTTAAGAGTTTTATAACTGTATTATAAGATGTAGTAAAAAAAAGAAAAGAATTTCATGTGATAATTTGATGGTTAAGGGTGTTTATCGTCCCAAGTTTGACCTGGGTCTGACTCATACTAGTCACGTTGATTGTTTGGGCTTTGCCAGTGTCATCTAGAGAATTTAATAAAAGAATTTTAATATTGGTGGTAACAACCGGATTTAAATTTTTAAATACAAAAATTAGAAGGATTAAATTCTTAAAAAAAATAAGGGACTAAATTTCAAATGTTCAAAGTATATAAGGACTTGAAGTATCTTTTAAGCTTCAAATTTTTATTCTATAATTTGAGACAAACAAATAATTAGCGTAACACGAAACGTGAGCTAAGAAGCATATATATCTCCATAATTTATTAAAAAATATTGTTATTTTCTTGACTCCATTTAGTCTTTCTTATAAATCTTTCTTTTCCATGATAATATAATAATTAAATGAACTTTAAGATGCAACAAAATTTAATGGCTATTTGTGTTTTGCACTGATAAAAATAGTTAACTTAGTATTGAGCAAAGTATAACAAAAGTATCAATCTCTATAAAGAACTTTTACAGTAATTCGAAAGAAAATAGAAAACGTTTGTTTCTTAGTTTTGTTTCGATGTACCATGCAAATGAAATTTCACGCCTATTTATCGAAATTCTTATGTCTCTTCCTAGAGACATAACTATTCAATAGATGTCTATTTGGATAGTTGCATCTATTAAATTAACACAATTATTCATTATTTATATAAAAAATAAAATTAAAAAAATTAATACGAGCCGGGCTAGACCAAATCCAGATTTTAGTATTTTTATCCGAGTCAAATTTAGGAAATAAACTAGACTCATTTTTTCGAGTTGAACGAAGCCTAAGCCTAAAAATCGGGCTTAAAATTTTATTAAGACCTGGCCATAAACAACTCCACCGCTGACTATGTCGTTGATAATTACACAATTTTCTCCTGTTTCTTGTTGATTAGGTCCCAAAAGAACTATCTCACTACCTTCTAAGCATTTGTCCTCCATAGAACTCCAAAAATAGGCATCACAACCAGTGTCTCACTCCCTCAACCACTGCCTTTTGTCAATTTGAATCTGCCATTGAGTTACCTCATATGAGTAGCAAAGAAAAATTAACAAAAACCAGCAAACAAGTTCCCATTCTTTTCTTCTGCATCTTCTTCGTCTCCTAAAAGTTCATATTTTTTCAACACAGAACCCTGGTCTTGATGTTTATTATTTCTTCTTTTAAGCCATTGAAAGAGCTTAAAGCATAAAACCATAAACCCAAACAAGAAATCATTAAACCATAGACAAAACAAAGACACAAATTGAAGTTTCAGCATTTCGGGTGAAACATCAATTTTCACCGGTATAGCTGAAATTGAACGGAACACGCCAGTACGGCTGGAAAATTTACCGGAATGGAAAGTATAACCTGAGCTCCCGTTTTACTATTGGTACGAGACGTACCGGCTGATATCACCTCTATTGTTACGATATTTACTTATCCGGTAATAACTCTTGATTAATAATTAAGTGAAACAACTTTTCATTACTTAACGATTCGGTTCAGAAAAACAATCAAACCTCCATATTTTACTATGTTTAACTAAATCAAATATTTATTAGAGGTAAGTATGCTAAGGTTTAAGAAAAATATAAACTCTTAAAAGTTAATTTAAAATTCGATTTTATAAGTACTATATAATTAAATATTTAATTTCGTCATAAATTTTTAAATAAAATAAAATTCTAACTAAACTATATTAAACATCAAGAGCTCCAACTTGTATCAAATCTATTAATGCATGTTTCAAACAATTTTAAAATATACATGTTGTGCATCTTCTTGACTCCATCAAGTCTTTCCAATTTGTTCTTATACGAGTTGTGCATCTTATTGACTCCATCAAGTCTTTCCAATTTGTTCTTTTCCAAGATGATATAATAATCAATGTTGCAACATGAAAATTGTAGTTTTGTGTGGAAAAAATTTCCTAAAATATAATTGCCATGGAAATTTCATGAGTTCCTCCCTTTTGTCAAATGTTCTCTCGTTTTATATTTCTTTTAACAATGCATTTGAAATTTTCACCCTATAATATGATTTAATTGTATATGTCAATTGTCAAGCTTTGAAATTTTGCTATTTTTTAAAATCACAACACACATGGATTGCCTTATAAATAGTAGCCTAAAATGGAGGTTATGCTTCACTCATCCTATAAATTTTATCTAATATATATTGTCCAAAATGAAAGCAATATTTCTCATATTATGCATTCTCTTGGCTTCCATTCTCGCGTTTCCCACTTCCACAATGGCTCGAGAACTGGCTGAGAAGGGTAAGAACAATCATATTTTGTTAACAATACCCATATATCTCCTTTAATTTCTGGTTTATTTAATTGTTTGTTAATTCTGTAGAGGCAATCCCATCTCCAACTCACTGTGCACTAGATCCTAATCGGAGCTGTATTCCAAAGAGTACTCCAGCTCCTAAGTGCCCAACTTACAGTCGAAACTGCCATTGATATTATGTTCTGGAATATTATGTTTAATAAATTTGCCAACTTTTGTGTTTTATTGGTAAAGGAAATTAGAATCTAAAGTTTCATGTATGGTTTGTGTGTTTGATTGATGTGATTGTGATGTTATTTCTACTGCTTGAGATATGAAAATAATAAAGAAAAGCTTGCATATTATATATATCTTTCTCATATTTTTTTTTTATATTTTCTCAATGCTCCATATGATAATTTAGGATGGATGGCATGATATAAATATAATGGAAATAATATATATATATACTTTCTTTTGAAATCTCTGAGATGTTTCTATTTAAATCGTGAATATTTATAGTCTGACGTCTATTTTGTAATGTAATAAGGAAACACAAATGCTGGAAAATTCAAGTTTCCACTTATGGTTTCAATATGGTTGTCGAATTTTTTTTTAAATCAATTTTTTATTAAAAAACGAAAATAGAGTAACCACCAATCACTTTCAGGAGGTGTGATCGGGTCATCTCGTAATTTGATCATTTTAATAAGAGGTTTGATTTGCTAAAACGATGATTTTTGGTCTGTAAAATTCAGAAAATGGGTTTGGGAATCGGTTAAGCACGAAGAAGGATTAGCACACTGGTTACGCCCAAAATCGGTACCTAATTGATTACTCGATGTCTTAGTGTTGAAAATTAACAATTTGAAGAAAATTTAAAACACGATCCCTTTGTATTAAGATATTTTAATAGAAAAGGCTTTATTCCTAATTAATCGAGAAGAAGGATCATGCCCCGTGAGTTAGGACACGAAACCTATAGTTTTCGAAAACTAGAATAATCGCCGTTTTAATCGTTACTTAAATTTTGTTTTTTGTTATTTTAAATAAGATATTCAATTATGTTAGTTCTAGGAAAATGCCATACTCCGAAAGTTAAGAGCACGACTTCTTCGAATCCAAAAAATAATGAACATTACATTGGTTTTGAATATTTTATACGTTATATAAAACGGAGATAACCTCTTTTTTAAAACGATACATATATTGTTAACAAAAACTAATGAATATGTTGTGATATAATACATGAAATGATGATAGTAAAATAAAACGAAATAGCCATGTAGGTAAAAATATAAGGACGATATTGGGGTGATGAACAAGAAGATGAAATAAAAATAAAATAAATAAAAATAAATAAAAGAATGTGTTGATAAATACAATAACAATGAGAATACCAATTTTATAATAATATCGATTTTAATAATAATGGAATTAATCATAGCATAGCTATTATTATATTAATAGTATAAGTAAGTAAAATAATGATAATAACAAGGATAAAATAGAATAACAGGTATAAATAAATGATATAGTAGATTGATAAAGTAAAACAAAATAGTTATATGGATAGGATATTCGAATGATAAAATATAAATAAATAAAGGAATACTATAATAATGATAACGTAATTATAATAACAATAATAAAATTAATAAGGTAGCTTTAAATAAAAAATAAAAAATGTGAAAATAATAAAAGAAATGGTAAAGTAGCAAAAATAAGATAAACATAAAATAATAATAACAACAATAATAGATGATCGAAATATGCACAAATAAAAAATGTGAACAATCTTATTTCTAAATATGTAAAAAAAGTACCAAATAAATAAATAAATAAGTAAAAAAGAATTTGTAAAAGGTTGAAGTTAAATAAATGAAGGACTAAATTCAAATTCAAATGAAATTTAAAAGCATAAATTGTAAAAAAAATAATTAATTAATTAATAAGGGCTAAAATGTAATACACAAAGAAGAACAGGAGCTGAATAGGAAAATATTCCTAAATGAAGGACTAAAATTTAGAGCACGAAAAGTAACAGGGGCTAAATGGGAAATTATCCCAAACTCAGGACACGCGTCATTCCCTAGGAGGTCAGCGCTGAGTCAAGGGACTAATTTGGAAGTACATTAAAATTACAAGGAAGAAATAAAATAATTAAAAGAGAATAGGACTGAATTGACACAAGCCTTAAAAGCAGAAAGACCAAAGATACAAATAGACCCCCTTAAAAAAAACATGTTGATCCTGCGCGGTTCGGGTCGGGTCGTCGGGTCCTGATCCAACACGACGTCGTTTTGGGGCTTCTGAAGCCAGGCCAAAACAACATCGTATCGAGGCCCTATAAAGGTAAAAAATAAGAAAAAAATTCATTTCAGCAGTGTTTAAAAAAAAAACTCTTCTTTCTCTTTGTTTTTTCTCTGAACACTGCCCAGAATCCGGCCATAGGGACGATGGTCCTCCACTGTGGTCGCCGATCATTGGTGACGGGGACTACCGTCTCGGGTGGCCAGAAAATTGCCCAAAACACCCTTTTAAAACCCTTCTTTGTGTAGAACTACAATTCGGAGTTGAAAACGCTTGACTAAAGCCAAACCCCCCCCAAAAAAAGAAAAAAACCCTTCAACTCTCGACGTCCTCCGCTGCGACCTTGGCCGAATCCCCAGGGATTCGACGGCCGCTCAGACCGGAAAAGACACTGATAGTGGCGCGGAGACGAAAAAACAATGTTTTATTATTATTATTTTGAATAAAAAATAGATAGAATAAATTACCTTTTTGCTCAATATTTGCATCCAATTTCTATTTTTCGATTGTTTTCTTTTTTGTATATATTTTCTCCGTCCAAAGTACATAGAAATCGTGGCTTTTATAGTCGAATTACATTATCCTTTTTTACTATTTTTCTACTGTTCCTATTGTTTTCTGCTGCTATCCTTCTCTTTTCTTTTGCAGGTATCCCTGGCCGATGGTGGGGAGAGGCACTCCCGAGGCGTCAAACCTCAGGTGACGTTTGTGCTGGTATGGAGCAATGGAGACGGCGGCGGTTTCTGGCGCTCCTGAAAAGTTTAGTTTTTTTTTTGGTCTATCGGGCTTTAGGTTATTGATTTGGGCTATTTGAGCTTGATTTTTTTTTGTAAATGGACTTTGGGACTATTAATTTTTATTTTTGGTTTATGTTTAGGGCCCGAACAAAATTGGGCCCTTACAGGTTGGATCATAAAAAAAGAGTAATTAGAGTCAAACAGGCAACTAGAGATCATAAAATTAAGGCATGGTCATTTGGAAACTGGGTATTCAAACAAATTCTTTAGTTCTTTGAATTAAACCATAGAATAGCAATCAATTCAATCATTTATATATTTACAAATATCTATAATGGTTAAATCTCATATGTCATAAAATCAAACATTTTTATTTAGGTACTTCTAAAATTTAACTAAACAATTTAATTAATTTCCTTAAAAATAATCAATTTATTTCATATCAATAAAAAATTACATGCTTAACAAAGAATCATTACATACTTTACTATTTTCAACTAATGTTCACAAAATTAAGTCTAATCTAACTTAATTTTTGGGGATGATTTGTACTTAACACTGCTACAACTTCATTTGGTTTTAATGAACTGATGATGAATTCTATTATGAATTACAATTACTTTTGTTAGAGATAAATTCGTGTAAGCAACAAACAAGAATAATAATGAAGAAATTGAAAAGATAGAACACACAAATTTTATATGAAAAAACTCCTCAAAGAGGATAAAAAACCACTAGTAAAACGAGATTTCACTAATAAAAGAAAAATATAAGATGGAGAGAGCCAAAACAAAGAAATCCCAAAACCCTAAAAGAAAAGTCTTTTCAAACTGAAACACAAAATTATCTCTTAATTGTGTTAGTTTTTATATCTAGGTATAACTCTTTCTTTAATCCCAGTGGCTCTAAGGTAACTTATATAGGCCATATGTTACTCGGTGCCCATTTAGTCTAGATACTAATTAAGGCAATATAGCATTAAATGCTTAGGGTCTAATTGGGAACTAATCCCAAAATTTCCATCCAAGGAATCAACTACATATTTCCATATCTCGTCACGTTGTCAGGAAGAAGATTTTCTTCTCGTTGTGGCGATGGTTACTCGTTGCGATGTCATGTCTTCCCTCATTGCAATGTCACTATCTGTTTTGGCTTAACTCTTTTGCCAAGCCCTGTTACGAGCTTAATTTGATCTTCGTCAGATACTTACCAAGTCCAAAGAAATATTTTAATAAATTAAATATTTTAATTTGAAAGTTTATTTTAGTTAATCACTCTTAATACTTCTAGAGTTAATATATGATTTATATCCACGATAATGTTGTCTTTAGTGTATTCAAACTATCATAATATTTTATATGTTAATTTGAAAAATAACTTTTAAAAAATGCAATTTCTCTATCAATACATCTTAAAAAAATACATTCCATACCAACATAATACATAAATATATATATTTAAAATCATTCATTTAACTTGAAATCATATATATATTATTACAAGGTTCTAAGGAAATAAATATTCAAGTTTACATTACAATTTTTGACGCATGATACCCTTTAGTTCAAGCGGGTAAATTACTCTCTTGCTCCTTATCTTTTAATTTTTTTTTATTTTATATCTTTTGTTTAAATTTATTTTCTTTAGAAATTTTTATATATTAAATATAAAATTGATTTTAAATAAATTATCTTTTTATTTTAAGAATTTACTCAATTGAATTGAATTTTATATTAAAACTAATTAATATTAAAATTTTAAGCTTAAAAACATTTATTAAAGTAAATTTATATTTTATTCAAATATAATAAAAGTTAATTACATTCATTTGATTAAATTAGAGAAAAATAAATATATTGAGTATTAAAAATTTTGACATAAAAATAAATTAATTTAAAAAATATATAAAAAGTAAATAACCTATAAAAATATTATTATTATTATTATAAATTAACAATACTAGCCATTTAAGCATTTCATTGCAACATTTAATTCTCTCTCTCAATATATAGAAAGACGACAAACACTTTTATTACAATATAATAATTATTGAGGAGCCAAATCTTAGACACTACAATAAGCTTTAAGACGAGATATAACAATCCCAGATTTAAAATCAGCTTTAGCCATTTCGGAGGAGAAAATTTTCAAAAATTCTTCATGGTCATGAGGTTTGAAAAGCATGGGATTTTTGTCATCCACAAGCTCAGTCGGAACCTTTACTATGTAGCCTTCTCTTACAGTCGAAAACAGTCCAAGGCTATACCTATCTTCGTTACCCTTCATCATGACACGATGATAAGGCGAAGACAATCGACCATTTAACCATACCTGCAACAATATAGAAGTTTATGTTTAAGTCAAGCTATTTGAACACTTGTGCTCCCATCGGTTAGTAGTCTAATACATGATAAAAAAATAATACTCATATCAAACTTAATATTGATGATGTGAAAATAAGGGGAACTTACGCTAAGGCACTCTCCGATCATGACTATGAAAGAGCTGGGTGAAAGCTTCATATTCATCCATTCACCATCTTTGCTTTGAATCTCCAATCCATTAACCTCGTCTTGATACAAAAGGGTCATCATATTTTGGTCACAGTGTGCAGGTGCCATCATGGTTTGCTCGTTGGTTTTTGGCTTTTCATATTTCATGATCCTCAGTTGATAATTTGCGGTGTCAGTGAGCCCATCCATGTATTTCTCAAGCCCAAAACTCTCCAAGATCATCTTCAAAATTTTCTTCTCTAACTCTGATGTTAGTTGACCGAAGGATGCCAGAGTTTTGCTGCCAAATACAAAGTAAATAATTAATAAAAACCAAGTCTAGTGGTTTTGCTAAAGGGGTTTTTGCAAGTGAAGTATTTAAATGAAATTCTATTTTATTATTTTTATTTAAAAATGAAAATATTTATATAAATTAAATTAAAAAGAAAATTGATTTTTTGTATTAAAATTTTGTCCATATCTATTATAAAAAATTGGTTTGGTGAATGAAATAATCAGACGGTTACACGTGGTTGCACATGTTCCTCGTGCTGGCCTACAATGATTAGTTTTCAATAGTAAAAATAGATTAATAGAAGGATCAACTTATTCTTTAATCTAATGTAAAATGACCAATTTACTTAATTATTGAGTGGAAAGAACAAAATATAATCTAACTTCTAGTGCAATTGCTTTACCTGAAACTTATATTTCCTTGAGGCCATAAACTGGTGGTGAGGCATTGTTCAATGTTTTCAGCAATATGAGCATCATCCACCGCCATGCTTTGAAACAAAGCAGATGGAGAACACGAATAGCCACGAAAGGGCTTGTCGGAAACAAACAGTTTTTTTGTTTGTAAAGGCAAGTCAAAGGCCTCTTGCAAAGCCCCAAACACTGCCTTTCGAAGCTCCAGGATTGGATCAAACAAAGCCTCGAAACAACCGTACTCCTCCAGTGCTTCCCGAACTTGGGATTTCACTAAATCCCATTCGGGGCTGCCCGCTTTCAGGTTTTGGTTTGAGAAATCTATGACTGGAACCATTGCCTGAGTTGTTGAGCTCATCTCTGTGTTTATATCAAACAATAATGCTTGAATGGTACCTTTTATATACAATCCAGGAGATTTATAATTGCGTCCCTCCTTGCAGATCAAAGGAAAGTACAATTTTTTTTTTGTGAAAAAAAAAATCGCTATTATACAAATAATGCTTGAATGGTACCTTTTAGATACAATCCAACTTTCCCAGTTGGATTGTTGTTTTCCTGGTTTTTGTTATTTGTCTGCAAGTATCAGCCGGCCGTCACAAATCACATAGACGTTGTTATTGGATTCATTTGAATTCTTTATCCTGTTATTTTTACATAGTCATTGACGACTTCGATATGCTTACGAATGATATATATGTATATATATATTATATTATATCACAAAATTAAATTGTATATTTTTATAATAGTAAAAATATAATTTCACCATTTTAATAATCTATATATTTATAATTTTAAAACAATTAAATTAAAATTTTATCATTTTTGAACGTCAAAGTACAATTTTAACATTATTACTTTAAAATTTTATATTTAAAGGGATGTAAAAAGAAAATTTTCTATTTAAGAAGAGTTGAAGCCCCTGCCAACCTCTTAGCTTCTCCTTATATCATATATTACAACATAAATTTTTAATTTATTTAGGGTTTAGCTAAGAAAATTGGAAATGTGACAAATAAAGAAAGTATTTGTGGAAAGGAAAATTGCAAAAGAAATCCTCCTGTCTTTTTAATATAAATTGTAATTGGATATTTCATAATAAGTGTTTCCAATTTATTTATAATTAATGATTCAACTTATAATTTACCTAACAAATTACTATAAATTTTTAAAACCGTCTACAGAAAGTGAATTATTA
Source organism: Gossypium hirsutum (assembly GCF_007990345.1). Lineage (NCBI taxonomy): Eukaryota > Viridiplantae > Streptophyta > Magnoliopsida > Malvales > Malvaceae > Gossypium > Gossypium hirsutum. Next base: position 61,572,690 of record NC_053441.1, on the reverse strand, counting down.
ACATGCAAAATTTATAATACCCTAAGTAAAAAAATTATATGAACATCAACCTATAAAAATTTTGGTTGGATGTAATAGCCAACGAATAGTGAGTGGTTTAACTTTAGCAGCCTCCATTTATTCAAAGGTTCATTGAGTTTTTCTTTTTCATGATTTTTTTGTATGATAACTAGAGCTATTCATAATTTCTTTTAAAACTCAAATACGAGGATAAATACACTTCAATGTGTTTGAGTCCACGATCTTTTGCATTGATAGCAATACCGATATCATCCGAGTTAAGGCTTTGTCAAAATTTCATGATTTTTTTTAGATCTAAAAGTTTATAAGTTTATGTAGAAAATTAATTAAAAAAATTAAAAAAAGATGAACTCTGTTATGAGGATAAAATTTTGAGAAGAGATGAACAGCTGGTGACAACAATGTGTTAAATCAACGAAAATCACCCTTACAAAGTGTTAAATAATGTGATGTCATCAATGATGTATTTGATCAAAGTGATTAAGATGGATGAATCTAGGGAGACTAGTAGTCATTTGATTAACATGCATGGATGTACTTATCTAAGATGCCTGTATGTATTAGAGTCACATTAATTACTAGATGCATGAATAGGGTTTGTATGTGATGAAACCGTGCTAGAAGAAGAATGGAAAGAGATGTCCTCTAATGTTTTCCAAAAACCATCATGTGATACCAAGGTCCCAATTTGAATTAAACCATAAGTGGCCAGTACACAATGGTCATAACCAAATTGCCAAAGCACCATTAACGACAAATAACTAATCAGTCTCCAAATATTAGTTAATGGAACCCAAAAATGGTTCCCACGTTCGACTAAAATTAAACTCTTGAGCATCTATGGGCCTCTCCAACCTACATCTAAGTGAGTTAGAGTACTGAAGAAGCAAACTCATTCATCTATATGCTTGAAACTAAGCCAGGAACTTCTCTGGAATTTAGATAACGAGCACATCGAAGGTACATGGACTTTCTGAAAGTACTTCCATTGCACTCCAAATGATGTCTCATCCATACATACAAAATTTGGATACAACTGAAGACACATCCCTCACTTCTCTACGTAATGTAATTAAGAGACATGATAGTTTCAGCTAAAAAAGTAGGTGTTAGATTCATCCCACCTTCTATCTTGTAAAGGAAATCCTCGAGCCACAAACTACCATGCCTCAACACCTTCAGAAAGACTGACAATCCTATTATAAATTTAAGAAAAAGAAAGAGGAATGAATTTCTTTATCTCTATTATTGTACAAGTGCTAGGTATTTATACTAGTACCTAGTAACTATATATGAAAACTAACTAGACAAAAATCCTAGATTATAGCCCACTTTGCATGCTAGAATAAGATTTACATGCTAGAATTAGATTAATTAATATATATTTACATTAACATTCCCCCCTCAAACTCAAGGTAGTGTTGTGGACCGTAGCTTGATTTTGGAAACTAAGGGTGAGTTTGGATGGGCGGTGCGTTTACCTGCAGTTAGTGTAAAAACAGCAGTGGCGGTGAGATTAGATACTGTAGCGATACTATAGCGTGAGACAAAAAGTAAGCTAAACGCACCGCACCACACTTAATCTCCCATCCAAACTCACCATAAGTCTTGAAATTTGGTTGGAGGATGTGTCGTTGTGAAAATGTTTGCAATCTGAGTTGATGAGGAGACAAAAGTAAGGGTAGAGTGCCGTGAGTAACATGATGTCATACAAAATGACAATAAATCTCTATGTGTTTTGCACGCTCATGAAACACATCATTATGAGCGGTTCGAATTGTATTGCAATTATCACAATATAGGACAGCAGCAGTAGGAGACGAGAGTCTCATATCTTCAAGTAGTCAACGTAGCTAAAGTTACTTCAAAGTGGATTTAGCAAGAGCATGATATTCGGATTCAGTGCTGGAGTGAGCAACAATAATCTATTTCTTACTTTGCCAAGAAATGGAGGTGTAATAGGCTCAATTTGCCCGGGCCTAGACGAAAACCAAACAAAAATAAATAATAGCTATTCCAGTCCATTTACAATATGTCCTAATATGCCCAAATCAGAAAAGCCCTAATGACCCGATAAGCCCAATAGCCTAAACACACTTTCAAAAAAAAAAAACAAAAGAAACCCTAGCCACCTAGTGCCACCGCTCCTCCTACGTCAGCACGCTGCCACCGCCGCATGTGCACCAGGCTCCCTCACGCGTCTGACGCCCTCTACCACCACCTGCAAAACAAATAAATATTCAACAACAGAAGAGCCAAGCAGAAAAAACAAAAAAATAGGAACTAAGGGTTGTTCAAATCGGCTATAAAAGCCCGAATATTATCTTTGTAATTTTTTTACACGCACTATATTTATGAATACAAAGAAAGAAGAATTTTAAAATAGAAGAAAATCAATGTGCTTTTTTTATATCTTTTTTTATTTATTTTGAAAATAAATAGTATAAAAAAATAAATAAAGAGTGAAATCCCTTACCTCTAACGCCGCGGTCAGAGGCTTCTCCGACCTTGAGGGTGGCTGAGACGGAGGACTCGCCGCAAACCCCATCGGCGGCGACGGGGAGCCGAAGGGTCCCTTAGTTTTTTTTCTTCGTTTTTTTGCACTTTGAGGGTCTTTTGGACTGTTTAACCCCAAAATGGGGCCCTACTCGAAAAGAGGAGCAAAAGGGGTGATTTTGGCTTTTTCCAACCACCGTGGGCGGCGGCACCATCGTCGGTGACCAGTGGCCAGTGCAATGGCCGATGGCCGGACCCTAGGCCGGAGGTGAAGGGAGGTTGAGAGGATCCTCTTTTTTTTTGGGGGAAAAGGGGAAAAGAATGAAGTTTTTTAAAAAAAATTCTGACTTTTATAGGCCGATTAAACGTCGTCATTTAAGGCTGGCCTTAATAGCCCTAAAACGACGTCGTTTTCCCTTTAGGATCTGCGTGTTGACGCGACCCGCCAGGAAGGATCCCCAAATTTTCGTTAAAAGGGCTATTTGCGCAATAAGCCCATTTACCTTTGCGGCGTATTTCAATGTGGTCCTTTTTTTATTTTTGATTTTGGCCACAAAGTTTTGCTTCTGATTCAATTTGGTCCTTAGACCATGCGTAGATGCTGCCCCCTAAAACGACGTCATTCAAATGACGTGGGAATATTTCCCTTTTGTCCCCTCGAATAAAACGTTGCACACAAGGGGCCTGGGACGTTTTCTCTTACGCTCCCTGGTATTTTTAGCGCGTTACGAATTAGTCCATTATCCCATTTTTGTTTTTTCGAATGTTTACCCTAAAATTTTATTTAAGTTCCAATTTAATTCTTTTATATCCTCGCATTTTTATTTAAATTTGGACCCTAAATTTCATTTTAACGGCAATCAAGTCCTTATTAATTTAAATTTGGACTCTTTGTTTTTTTATTATTGCATTTTATTATCCTTATTTATTTATTCCTTTAGTTATTTATTTACTATTAGTTATTTATTTGCAATTCTTTAATAAAAAACTTTTATTATTTTATTATTCTTTTTCTATATGTGTATGTTATTTCATTGTTCATTTATTTGTAAACATTCTCGTGTTTTTTTTGTCATGCATTTTAGTTTTATTGTTTTATTTGTTTATTTATCGTGACCTGTTTATTAGTATTAGATTCATCTTTGCAATTACATCATTGAGTTGTACTATTTTATCGTATTTTTAAATATCACATAATTTTTATCAAAATTCAAAAAGAAAAATTTTTCTAACTAAGGCAATATTTTGCGTTTGGAAATTCGAGAAAACGCGGCCTAACGTGGTGGGTTTTGTTTTCTTGTTTGACCAAATAGCCAAATGTCCTCTTAAAATTTCAAAGTATGGGTTTTGGAAACCATAAGGTGACCTTGGTTTCGAGGGTTTAAAGTATTGTATCCTAATGTGCTGAATGTGATATTCTTTCAGAACAAGAGAATCCTAAATTCCAACCCATGTTATTCGAGTTTTTTTAGGATTGTATTTTTAAAACTCTTCAAAGTTTTCAATCTTTGACACTAAGACACTAATTAATCAACTAGGTACCAATTTTTGGGCGTTACAAGGGTGCTAATCCTTCTTCATACGTAACCAACTCCCGAACCTGTTTTTCTGAATCTTGTAGACCAAAATTGTTGTTTTAATAAATAACCACTTTTCGAGGTGACCCAATCACACCTCATTAAAAAAAGATTGGTGGCGACTCCCGTGTTCGTTTTCATTTTCAAAATCCATGTCGACCCTGTTTTACAAAAAAATAGTCTTGACAACTTGGCGACTCCACTAGGGACTTAAAAAGAGAGTCAAGCCGCGTGTTGATTAATTTTTGTATTTTTGTCGAAAATCAAAAACTTGGTTTAAATATACGACCCTTTCGTTGCATTTCATCCGTATTTGTTATAATCTTCATCATTGTGGTTTATAATTGTAACGTTGGTTTAAGTTTTGGTATCTTTCTGCACATTGCATTGCATGATCGGTCGATCTTACCCTTCTAGGTGGGAGTAAGAAACTACCATTCGTGAGGTTTTCACCTCCGCATGAGATAGTGAATCGCTTTCGGGATACACCCGTACCTATGCCTTCATGTGGTTTTTATCTCCGCATGGCCATAGGGAAATGTATTCCCCTGAACTGAACTCGGTCCATATGAGCTTATAATGGGTGAGGATCGAGGAATCTGCCGGTTTGGGTACCTTTACTTTAGAATCAAACTGCATATAGTGAGCCCTAAGAACCTACCCTAGGTAGAACCACCCCAAACCCTAGTGGTCACCCGAATAGGTGCTATATTTGTTTCTTTCTTCCTTACTTTTGCTTTGTACTAACCCGTTTCATTTTGTTTCGGTTATGATTCCATTGCATTGCATTTTTCATCAAATAAAAAAGAGGTGTTGATTCATGTTCAGTTACTAAATAGAGAGCTTGTCATGAAAAACAGATTTCTTAATAAAGTGGAGGACAATACGGTTGTCCGAATATGGTCCAAGAAAATGTGACAAAAGAAAGATGATAGTCTAGTGGAGGACTACACGACCTTGCTTCGTTGCCTGAGGATTCAAGCTGACAAAGATTATTCGAAAGCCGTCGAACTTTCTCAAAGAAGCTAACGAGCATCACGAGGATGAGTGAACAATGGGTCGCGGCTCGGATTAAGCAAAAAAGAGATCAAAGAGGTACCCCTTTAGAGAGTTCGTGAGATTCGATCTTAGCATTTGGATATAAAGAAAATATCGATGTCTTCGCCTGGAATATGAGGGAAAAGCCGCATATGTGATCCATTTTATGTAAAGAAATTTGTTGAGAAGTATAGGACAAGAACATTGAACTCAAGTGCCTTGTTGAGAAAAGAATTGAAGAAGAGATGATTCTTTGTATTCTACAACATTATTAGTATGAAAAGTTTTTATAGTATAATAAAATTGAGTTTTGATCATATTAAAAATTTAATAAGATAACAGGTAATTAAAACTAATTTTCATAAAGTAAATCCACATAAACCGAGAGTAATCATCAATAAAAATAATGAAATACTGAGAATCACTAATAGTAGAAACAGGGGAAGGACCCCAAATGTCAGAGTAAATAAATGTATTAAGTAAAAGACAAAGTTAGTTGTTTAGCAAGTTGACACTCAAAATATTTAAACAACTCAAATTTGGTAGATCCTAATAAACTACAAGACATTAATGGACAAAGTTTACTTTCAAAGGCATGACTAAGTCGAAGATGTCACTGAAGTAAAGAAGGTCATAAGGTGGTGATAGCAAAGATAATTTTTTGAGGTAGATGCAGCGTAACAAGCTCAAATAATCTCTCTAGTTTTTGAGTTGTTCCAAGAATCTTCCTCGTAGCTAGATCCTGCACTTGACAACTAGAGGAAGAAAAAATAACTGTATGACCAAGATCACAAAGCTGTCTAATAGAAATGAGGTTAAAAGCTAAGGTAGGAACACAGTCTGGGAGACTAAGGGTGGAAGTGGATAGATTACCTATATATGTGATAGGTATTTGTGTATCATTAGTTGTATGAAGAGGTGGAAGAGAGGAGGTCTAGACATGTGTGAAGAAATTTTGTAAATTAGGTGTCATATGATTATAACAAGCAGAATCAAAAAGCCAAGTAGAATTACCCGAAGTAACATATAGGATGGAATGTGAAGAGGAACTAGAAGATAAAACCTGTTTCAGGAGAGGTATTAAGTCACTTAATGAGAGGGAAGTAGAATCCGTGGAAGCAACAATAACAACTGATGAACTAGGAATAGGAAAAACTCCTTTGGAGTTAGGAGATCCACCAACCTCAGTAGTTTCACCGATTTGACGACAATTTTGACAGAAAACCTTGCTAGGGGCAAGTAATCTCCATTTTGTCCATGATAAAGACAAATCAAATAGAAAGAGAGCGAATAAATAAGAGTAGATTGACGGAAAATGGTGAGAGCGATTTGGTCAATAAAGTAGTCAATAGCTCAAAATGGCTTGAGTATGATGGCTCGAATTGGACGTGGCTCGGCTTGGAGGTGGCTCGGCTTGGGCAAAGAAAGGCAAAGCATGAGAAAAAGAGGACAAAACTAGAGATAGGACCAAAAAATAAAGGAAAAAAAAGAAAGGGAACCTAAGCTCTTGATACCATGTTATAAATTTAAGAAAAATAAAAAGAAAAAAAAATGAATTCATGTATGTCTATTGTTGTACAAGTGCTAGTTATTTATACTAGTACCTATGAACTATACATGAAAATTAACTAGACAAAAATCTTAGATTATAGCCTAATTTGCATGCTAGAATCATGTTATAATCAGATTTACATGCTAGAATCAAGCTAGAATTAGATTAATACAGATTTACATTAACAAATCCATATAGATCAAATGCAAACAATGATAAATTCCTTTCTCCACTAGTATTCTTGAGGGCTTGCTTGATGGTATACCAAGTGTAACAGTCCTGTTTTCAGTAGTGCCGGAAACGGTGGTTTCGAAACCCTAATTCCAATGATCGAGTTCATAAATATTATTATTTAATATATATTAGGTTAGTATAAAGTTTAATTAAAATTTGGTCTACTAATTTTTTTTCATTCAGATAGTTAATTAAGGTTTAAGAACTAAATTGTAAAAGTAGTAAAAGTTAGTCACTATAGATTTTAAATAGCTAAGGGATCAAAATGATGAATAGACCATTGTCAAAAGTCAAAGCGGTGGTGGATGGTTCCATACTCCATTAAGTTTTGGGATAACTACTATTACGCCTCTAATTAATTAAGGTTTAATTGAAATAAAAGTTGATTAATTAATTGATGGACCAATTAAGGAATAAGACCATTTTTAAATGGTCAAGCCGTGGTGGGTGACATCTAGCACCCACTAATTTTTTTAAATGTGATTAATGATGATTAATTAAAGATTAATTAGTTTAATTACGATTTATTATATAATAACCTAAGAAACCGTTGTTAGATTCTAAACCATTCAACCCTTCAAAATTGATCGAGAATTGAATCAATCGAAAAAATAATCGAAAAAAGGTAAAATTATAGATTAGTCCTTAACATATTCTAATGATTTTATAATTTTAAATAGAAAGTGTTACAACGTTATAATTTTTAACATCATTCATTTAACTTAAAATCATATATATAATATTACAATATTCTAACTAAATAAAATAAATAAATATTCATGTTTATATTACAATTTTTTAATACATGATACTACTTAATTTCAATTTTAGTAAATTACTTTTTGTGCCTTGCCTTTTAATTTTTTTAGTTATTTCATGCCTTTTGTTTAAATTTATTTTCTTTAAAATATTTTTATATATTAAATATAAAATTATTTTAAATAAATTATCTTTTTATTTTAAGAATTTACTCAATTGAATTACCTTTTATATTAAAAATACTTAATATTAAAATTTTAAGCTTAAAAACATTTATCAAAAGTAAATTTAGATTTTGCTCAAATATAATAAAATTTAATTACAATTATTGATTAAAGTAGAGAAAAGATAAATAAAAAATTATAAAAAAATTGAGTATTAAAAATTTTGACATGAAAATAAGTTAGTTTTTTTTTGGTACAAAAAGTAAATTAATTTAACAATATATATAAAGTAAATAACCTATAAAATATTACTAATATTTTTTAAATTATAACAAATTAATATTAATACTTAAACTAGGATGAATTTTTGTATTACTTTAATATTAAATATTTTTAAGTTTAAATAACATTAATATAATCTATTTAAATTTATTTAAATAAATTTAAAAATATTTTGAATTTTTTTTTCAACTCAATTCATTAATGATTTTAGAGAAAAACTAATGCTATAAAAAAAATTATAAAATTAATATATACATTTAACCCGTACATTGCAAGAGAATACAAACCTATACATATAAAATATCCATTTAAGCATTCCATTGCAGTTGGATACATAAAGCATGAAATTCTACATATACATATATATAGAAAGACCACAAACATTTTGATTACAATATAATAATTATTGATGGCCAGATTTTAAACATTGCAATAAGTAATTTGGCTACGATATAGTATTTTTTTTAGTGAATTATAGGTAAAGTCTTAACAACAACACGATTAATGCGACTCGAATCCAAATTACCTTTAAGACAGTAAACATTATTAGGCCAACACACAGAATTTTATAACATAGTAATTATTGATTGCCAAATCCTAAACATTGCAATAAGCAATTTGGCTACAATATAATAATTATTGACGGGCCAAATCTTAGACAGCACAATAAGTTTTAAGACGAGATTTAACGGCCCCAGATTTAACAACACCTTTAGCGACTTCGGAGGAGAAATATTTCAAAAATTCTTCATGGTCATGAGGTTTGAAGAGCAAGGGATTTCTGTCATCCACAAGCTCAGTTGGAACCTTTACCATGTAGCCTCCTCTTACACTTGAAAACAGTCCAAGGCTATACCTATCTTCGTTACCCATCATCATGACACGATGATAAGGCGAAGACAATCGACCATTTAACCATACCTGCAACAATATAAAAGTTTATGTTTAATTTGAAATAAGAGATACAAGTAAAAACTATTGTAAGAATTAAGATATTTTCCTCCTCTTTGCTAGAAATAAATCATGTGAATGACTAAATATTACCAATTAAATTAATATTTTGCTAACATATATATATGGTAAAAGTTAATACTTGATTATATCAAAATAAGTTGAACTTACGCAAAGGCACTCTCCAATTATGACTATGAAAGAGTTGGGGGAAAGCTTCGTATTCATCCATTCACCATCTTTGTTTTGAATCTCCAATCCATTAACCTCGTTTTGATACAAAAGGGTCATCATATTAGAGTCACAGTGTGGAGGTACCCCAATGGTTTGCTCGTTGGCTTTTGGCTTTTCATATTTCATGATCCTCAGTTGATTTTTTGCGATGTCAGTGAGCTCATCCATGTATTTCTCAAGTCCAAAACTCTCCAAAATCATCTTCAAAATTGTCTTTTCTAACTCTGATGTTAGTTGAATGAAAGATGCCAGAGTTTTACTGCCAAATACAAAGCAAATAATTAATAAAAACCAAGTCTAGTAGTTTTGCTAAAGGGGCTTTTGCATATTTAAAATTAAAAATCAGATTGTATTTTATCCTGTAATCTAACTTCTAGAGGGGACAATTACCGTACCTGAAACTTATATTTCCTTGAGGCCATAAACTGGTGGTGAGGCATTGTTCAATGTTTTCAGCAATATGAGCATCATCCACCGCCATGCTTTGAAACATAGCAGATGGAGAACACGAATAGCCACGAAAGGGCTTGTCGGAAACAAACAGTTTTTTTGTTTGTAAAGGCAAGTCAAAGACCTCTTGCAAAGCCCCAAATACGGCCTTTCGAAGCTCCAGGATTGGATCAAACAAAGCCTCGAAACAACCGTACTCCTCCAGTGCTTCCCGAACTTGGGATTTCACTAAATCCCATTCAGGGCTGCCCGCTTTCAGGTTTTGGTTTGAGAAATCTATGACTGGAACCATTGCCTGAGTTGTTGAGCTCATCTCTGTGTTTATATCAAACAATAATGCTTGAATGGTACCTTTTATATACAATCCAGGAGATTTATAAACAATTTTTTTTTGTGAAAAAAAAATCTCTATTATGCAAATAATTTATACATTGAATAGCGATATTAACTTTCCCAGTTAGATTGTTTTTTTCCTCTCTTTTTGTTGTTATTCGTCTGCAAGTAGCAGCCGGCCGTCACAAATCACAACCAGTTGGATTAATCTGTTTACATAGACACTGACGACTTCGATATGCTTACGAATTATATACTATTTTGAATATTGCGATAACATTTGAATTGAATATTTTAATTACTATTTACAATGAATTAAGAATCAACATAGTTATTGTTGGAACTAAGAACAAAGATGAATGAATCAGGCAATTTCTTTAGCTTGAAGGCTCGATACTTGCTGTGCAAACAAAAGCAGAATCGAGTTTGAAGAACTAAAGAAAGCAAAGAATTAAGAGAGCATTAGATGAAGAGTTCTTTGATTAATTTTTCATTTTTTTAAAAGATGGTGTAATGCCAATACATATACCAGTCAATAAGCTGGTCAACATGAAACAAAGTTACCTAAACATCTACCTAACTCCACTAAGTAGCATTGTAACTTGTTACACAAAACTTGCACACTTTGTAAAGTTGATTTATCAGCTCAAACATCAACAACTTACATCAAGTACATTAACAACTTAGTTCTAATCTAATTAAGTTACAAAATATTATTTGAATGTAAAAAAACGACCAGCAGCATGAACTTCAGCTGCAACTGCTTGGCTCGGGCAGCTTCTCTGCTGCTTGTCTGCATGCAGGCCAACTTCAACACTCCTCATTGGCTTGCATCCTGCATAGTCCCATTTTGACTCTCAAATCCTCAAACCTTGACACACTTAGGGGTTTTGTCAAAATACTAGCAAGCTGATCCTCAGAATTGCAATGAATCAGTTTCACCTCTTAGGGTCTGTTTGATAGGGGAAAATATTTTCCGGAATTGGTTTTCCCCATTTTTCAATGTTTGATTGGAGGAAAATATTTTCCTTTTGGAAAATCAATTCCGCAACACGGGAAAATCAATCCATATTTCCGGAAAATGTCTTACCCCTTACAAATCGGTAAGACATTTTCCACAGCTCATCTATTCACCTTTGAAACCATTTCCACAACTCCTCATCATCTCTGCCTCATCTTCTCTGCTACTGTTGCTAATTTTTAAGCTGTATCCACAACATTTTCGTTTTGTTTTACTGCCGACAGTCTTCCCTAACCCTATCTCCCCTCCTCCCTTTTTTTTCCCAAATCCAAAATCAAGGCATCAAGCTACCTCCGTCCTCCACCGATCCACCTCTACCGGTCCACCTCCGGTCCTCTACCCAGTTCCAGAATCAAGCATTTAAGGGTTTGTTTATTCCCGAATCGCCAACAAATTCGTATTTAAGGTAAACCGTTTGTTTACTCGTTGATGTTCATAATTTGTTTGCGTTGTATTTTGATTTTTTGGGTAATAATGTTGCTAATTTTAACTTTTGCTTTACTGCCCTACAGTCTTCCAAATCTCTAACCCTATCGTGCCCTCCTCCATTTTTTTCCCAATTCCAAAATCAAGGTAATGTCTATGCCCTGAGAATGGTTTTTCGTTGTGTTTTTAAGCTGTTTTATTCACGTTGTATTTTGCATAAGGTAATGTCTGTGATGTTTAATTCTATCCTCTGTTTGTCCTTTATATTGTATTTTTTTTGTAATGCAAGTCTTGGTGTTTTGCTTAAGCTTGGTAAGTTGGAAATGAATTGAAAATGTGAGTCTTTTGACAATGCTTCAGCTTAGTAAGTGAGAAATTAATGGAAAATGTTGCATTTTAGTATAGTTTTTAAGTTATTCAATGTGATTTAGGAACTTCATTGCATTGATCTACTGGTTCTCTATGAGTAATATTATTGAGATTGTATTTTAAGATTGAGATATCTTTGAATGTTGTTGCTAAAGAATCTGAATGCACATACTATTAGAATACTTTGTTATCACAACAGGATTATTTGTTTTGTTAGTTGTAGCCGTCACGCAAAATCGTCTTGCAGCATATGTAAAGTTTACTGCTGCCAAAAGAATTGTTGCAGAGGAGACCAAAGTCCAGAAACTCTTTTTCTTTTGTGCTTCCACAACTGATTTCTCCATTACCTCAACTTTCAGCTTCAAATATTGAGCTACTGTCTCTTTCTGTCATTGATTGTCTGCAGGGAAAGAAAAAGTCAAGGTAACGAATACTTGAATTTTTGTTTTGTTTTTATTATGTAAACGATGTATCTTGAGCTGTTGCGTTTGTTTAATTGGATGTTAAATTTTGAACTTTTAAAGAAGCTATGACTTCTTTTTTTTGCTTTGATTTACTTGTAAAAGTTAAAATTTGATGTAGATTAGCTTTTAAGCCTTTGTAAAAGCTTACAATTCAATTTTTGAGACAGCTATGCATTAATGATTGTTTTAAAGGAAAGGATTAAACAAATTATACCAAATTATGTAACCCCTAAATGATATAATCCAGTTTGAAATGTATGTAACATACTCTGTCAAAAGTTCTAAGAGCAAGATTGTGAGGTTCAATGAGCCTAAGTGGACAATACCTTGCGTGTTGGTGTGGACTACGGGTTCTATGCTGCCTGTGCTATTGGCCACTTCTGCGAATCACCCTTTTCTCAAGGGGCTCCAGTGGCAGCACAGTTTGCAGCCTCTTTCTTCTATAGAAGGAGGAGTGCAGTTAAAATTATAAATGAGAGGTTTATATTTAATCGATTTCTTTTTCTTCTATAATTTCCTGGCCTTATGATGCGGGGAACCTTATTGAACCCCATATTCTTTTAGGGAAATATAGTCATTTTTATCATGTTGTACTAGCTGAACTGTATTGTTCTTTTATATATGTGCTGCTATAATTTTACCGGGTTGTTATACATTATCTTAACTCACACGACTTGTACCTGATGCAAATGTCTATATTTACATGACAAACACATTCTAAACATGAAAATATGAGTTGCATTTTACTAATATCTCTTGCGACTGGTGCCTGATGTGATGTCCATATATCCAAACATAAAAATGTTGGTTCCAATTTACATATCATGAATATGGTAGTTATATAATTTTACTTTCATGTGTTTTGGTGTGATTGCAGATCAAGGATGGTTTTGCTAAGGGGAAAGACCTGGTTGTGTCTGTTATGTCTGCAATGGGGGAAGAGTAGATCTGTGCTCTCAAAGACATTGGTCCTAAGTAGTTTCAAATTCATTTATTGCAAATCTTAGATGGAACCATAAAAGACTTTGGCAGTACTAAATGCGGTTTTGATGTTTTGTTTTGGGTTTGGATAGAAAAAAGAGAACAACAATATAACTAGTTTCTTGTTGTGCTATGGATTACTGTTTTGCTTTTCTTTTTCAATAATTTTTATTATCTCGTCTTTATTTTTTGTTTGGTAACATTTAAATTCTAGCTTTTAATTGCATATTACACTTGCATTAGTTACCCAATATATATTAATGTAGCAATTTAAGTTTGACATATCATTTAGTACGAGTTAATACAATATACTAATTTTTTAAAAAATGAAATTTTCTAATAATTACAGTATTTTTTATTTTAATTTAAATCCCATGTTAAATATATGTATCACAAGAATCAGATTGGATAAAAGTAGAATCAAATTAATATAAAATTTAAATACAAATAAATGTTTTAATAATGAAGAAGTAAAATCAAATCGGTATAATCTACAAATAGATGAACATTTGGAATTTAATTAGATAAAACTTTTATTAATAAAAATTTATTTATAAATAAATCATTGCAATATGTGTAAAAATAATTTAAAATATAAAAATTTATTAATATGTATATAAATTTAATAATATATGTAAAAACAACTTTTCCGGAAAATATTTTCAGGAAATCTGTCAAACAGCAGAAGATATTTTACACAGATTCAATCAAACACCAGAAAATATTTTCCAGTAAATCATTTTACAGAAAAGTAAAACATTTTTCAGAAATCATTTTACGGAAAACATTTTACTGCCAATCAAACAGACCCTTAAGCTTGTTCCATTTCCCTAACAAAATGAAACTTAATCTTGAAGTGCTTTGTTCTTCCATGGAACAATGGATTCTTTGCAATTGCAACAGCAGACTGGTTGTCACATTTGATCTCTGTTGCTTCCCTTTGGTGAAGATTCAAGTCTGTCATGATCTTTCTTAGCCAAATGGCTTGGTTAACAGCACTAGCAGCTGCTACATACTTAGCTTCAGCAGTTGATTGAGCAATAACATTTTGCTTTTTCAAACTCCAATAAAAACTGGCCGAACCAAGAGTAAACAAATACCCTGAAGTGCTCTTCATATCATCCACTGATCTAGCCCAATCACTATCAGCATAACCAAGTAGCTTCATGCTATCAACTTTGCTGAACATCATTCCAAAATTCAATGTACCTTTGATGTACCTGAGAACTCTTTTGGCAGCTTGGAAATGCTTCACATTGCAGCAATGCATGAATCTAGACAGCAGACTTACAATAAACATAATGTTTGGTCTAGTCACAGTCAAATACAGCAGACATCCAATCAAACTCCTATAGGTTGATTTACAAACCTTCTTAGAATCATCTTGGCTTGACAGCTTCTCTCCAACAGCAACTAGTGTGCCAGTTGTCTTGCAGTTCAGTATGGAAAATTTGTTCAGAATCTTTAAGGTAAATGCGTTCTGAATTAGGAAGATCCCTTGCTGAGTTTGAGACATTTCCATGCCAAGGAAGTAGGACATTTGTCCCAAATCAGACATCTCAAACATTTTCTCCATTTTGCCTTTGAAATCAACCAGCATTTCATAACTTTCTCCTGTCACCAGCAGGTTATCAACATACAGGGACACTACGAACTGAGTTTCATTACCTTTCTTCTTCACATACAATGTTGGTTCACTGATGCTTCTCTCGAACCCCAAGCTAGCTAAATAGCTATTGATTCTGTCATACCAGGCTCTTGGTGCTTGTTTCAAGCCATACAAGGCCTTTTTTAGCTTGTAGACACTATCTTCCTTGCTAGCTACTTTGAAACCTTCTGGCTGTTCAACATAGATTTCCTCATCAAGAAAACCATTGAGGAAGGTTGACTTTACATTGAGTTGATGTATTTTCCATTGCTTCTGTACAGCCAAAGCAACCAGCAGCCTAATTGTATCAAGCTTAGCCATTGGTGCAAATGTCTCAAAGTAGTCAATGCCATGCTTCTGACTGAATCCCTTCACTACTAGCATTGTTTTCAGCTTGTTCAAAGTTCCATCAGCATTATGCTTGGCTCGAAACACCCGTTTCACTCCTATGACCTTCCTATTGGCTGGTCTTGCAACTAGCTCCAAGGTTTGGTTCTTATGAATCATGCTCATTTTATCAAGCATAGCCTGTTTCCATCCTTGTTGAGCTTCAGCTTCTTCAAAGCAGCTTGGTTCAACATCAGCCACTTCAGCCCTCTCATATATCTCACTCAAAGGTTTGGTTCCCCTGACTGGCTCATGACCAATGTCCATTTTAGGACCATTTCGATAAGCTTTAGTTTAATCTGTCACCAAATCTTTAGCAGTAGCCTTTGGTTCATTTTTATCCCAGTTCCAGCTTGACTTCTCATCAAATACTACATCTCTGCTCATAAAGACTTTATTGGATGAAGGATCCAAGATCCTATAGCCTTTTTTGACACTGCTATAGCCCAACAGGATGCTAAATTGAGCCTTCTTGACTAGTTTGTCTCTTTTACTATTGGAACATTGCATAACATATGCAACCAAAGACCTTCAGGTGAGAAACTGATGGTTTGAACCCAAACCAGGCGTCGAATAAAGTTTTATGAACCAATGCCTTAGTTGGTAACCTATTTTGAAGATATACAGTAGTGTTAACTGCTTCAGCCCACAAGGTCTTGGGCAAATTCCTTTCAAACAATAGACATCTTACCATATCCATCAAGCTTCTATTCTTTCATTCACTAACACCATTCTGTTGAGGTGCATAGGTGTTGGTGAGTTGGTGCTTGATACCTGCTTCTTCACAAAACCCCTGAAACATTGTTGATGTATACTTTGTCCCATTATCTGACCTTAATATCCTCAGCTTGCAACCTGTTTCTGTTTCTGCTGTAGCCTTGAACTTCCAGAATACTGAGGCCACTTTTGATTTGTGTTTTAGGAAGTAAATCCAACAATACCTCGAGTAATTATCAATGAACAGAATAAAATACCTTTTTCCATTCAAGGACATGGTTTTTAGAGGACCACACACATTAGTGTGGACAAGCTGCAACCTTTTAAAAGCACTTCAAGCCTTGCTTGAAGGAAATGGCAATTTGGCTTGCTTTCCTAGCTGACACACCTCATAAATATCTTCTTTCTCAACTGATTTGGAGAAGTATTCATCCAGGTCCTCTTTGGTTAACTGAGCCAGTGACTTATAGTTGACATGGCCTAACCTCTTGTGCCACAGCTTGGATTCATCTAACATTGCTGTGTAGGCATTGTGTGAGCTCTTGTTTCAGTCTACTACAAAGCTTCTATCATCCATGGCCACTGACATAAGATTGGATCCACTTGGATCACTGATTAGACATTCTTTGCCTTTGAACACTACTGAATAGCCCTTTTCTAGAAACTGAGCTATACTGAGTAGATTTCTGTCAATTTCAAGCACAAACAAGACATTAGAGACAAGTTTGTTACCTGTAGGAGTGCTTATCATCACATCTCTTTTGCCTTCTACTTTGATGAAGTGCCCATTGCCAACTTTCACCCTTGTTTTGAAGTTTCTATCAATGTTCTTGAAGATAGCAGCATTTGGGGTCATGTGGTTTGTGCAACCACTGTCTATCACCCATCATTTTATGGCTTTTCCTTTGGCAGCTGAGCAAGAAACTGCAAAAACTTGCTCTTCCTGGTTACTGCCTTCTTTTGCCACTTGAGCTTTAGCTCTTGGCTGTTGAGGTTGGTTTTGTCTCAGCTTGCCTTTGTTTCTGCAAGCTTTCTCAACATGGTCCATCTTTTTGCAGACTTTGCACTGCACGTCAAGCCTGAACCAACAGTTTGCTTCTAGATGACTAAGCCTTTTGCAATGTGGGCAGGGTGGATACCTTTTTCTTCCTCCATCTCTTCTAGGCTTGTCAGACCAGGCCTTATTCCCTTTGTAGCCGGAGGAGCTCGAGACAGGCCTGCTTTTGGATTGAAAGGCACATTCTTGATGCTCTTCATGCCTGCTAGCCCTTCTTTGCTATTGAGCATAAAGAGCATTGATCAACTCAGTTAAAGAGATGCTAGTCAGATCTCTCGAGTCTTCAAGGGAAGAAACCTTGGCTGCATATCTCTCAGGCAAAGTTGAGATAAATTTCCCTACAATTCTTGTTTCACTAAACTGGTCCTTAAGTAGTTTGATGCTGTTTACAACAACCATGATTCTGTCTGAATATTGCTTCACTGTTTCTTCTTCTTTCATCTTCAAATTTTCAAAGTCCTTTCTCAAACTCAGTAGTTGTTGTTGTCTCGTTCTTTCAGTCTCTTGAAACTCCTCCTTCAGCCTGTCCTACGCTTGCTTTGGTGACTCACAGGCTATGATCCTTGTGAAAATCACATTAGACACACTATTTTGGATACAAGACATGACCTTGTGTCTCTTAGTTTTTTCATCCGTGTGCTGCCTAATCTGAGCCACTGTGGGATTGGCTCTTAGAGGTGCTGGTTCAACATTCGAGTTAACCACTTCCCATCAGTCGAATGCCTGTAGGTAGGTTTTCATCTTTACTACCCAAATGCGGTAGCCTTCTCCATTGAACACTGGTGGTGGAGCTGGTGAGAAACCAGATAAAGATATGGTTTTGAGGAATGAAAAAAAATGATAGGTCAACTAAAAAGATGGGCTCTAGATATAAACTGTTGGAACTAAGAACAAAGATGAATGAAACAAGCAATTTCTTGAGCTTGAAGGCTCGATACTTACTTTGCAAACAAAAACAGAATCGAGCTTGAAGAACTAAAGAAAGCAAAGAATTAAGAGAGCATTGGATGAAGAATTCTTTGATTAATTTTTCATTCTTTAAAAAGTGGCATAACGCCAATACATATACTAGTCAATATGCTGGTCAACATGAAACAAAGTTACCTAAATATCTACCTAACTCCACTAAGTAGCATTGAAACTTGTTACACAAAACTTGTACACTTTGTAAAGCTGATTTATCAGCTCAAACATCAACAACTTACATCAAGTACATTAACAACTTAGTTCTAATCTAACTAAGTTACAAAATATTATTTAAAAGTAAAAAACTGATCAACAGCATGAACTTCAACTACAACTACTTGGCTCGGGCAGCTTCTCTGCTTCTTGTCTGCATGAAAGCCAACTTCAACAGTTATTAACTCTTCAAGTTTAGGGTTTAATAGGTAAGTAAGGAATTTTTAAAATGGAAAAAGATCCGATAACAATTTCCTTTCACAACATTCCGGTGACCATGCACTGGAAAGGTTTATGGGCGTTGTTCAAGTACCATGGAGACGTCATTGATGCATTCATTCCGGCAAAAAAAAATTAAGAATGGAAGAAGATTCAATTTTATGAGATATGAGAAAATGATGGATGCTCAAATGGCTATAAGCCGATAAAACGATTTTGTGATTTTAGGGAATAGGATATCAGTAGACTTAGCAAGACTCAAGGGGAGAAGACAAGTTTGGAGAAAAGTTTCTTTGGAAGAGATACCAAAATAGTAGCAGGTTGTTAATAACGATGCAGAGAAGGAGAATGTAAAAATATTGAAAGATAGTAGAATGTATTTAGGAGAAAACTCCATGAGAAATAGCAACGATTTAAGTAAGACAGAAGGTAAATGTTGGTGTTTAGAACTCGAACTTTGATGGTTGATCGAGAGATTTGAAGCAGAAAGAAGAGACGAGAAGTTTTAAGTAGAAAAAATAATTGAAGACTGGAATATATTAATTGATTTGCACCTCAACTATTTAAATACAAATGTTTAAGCTAAAAATAGAAAAAAAAGTTCTAAAAATCTGCTAAAAATCTGGTAACAAAATAGCAAACAAATCAAAAATCTAATCTCCTAAAGTCAAGGAGAATTATTCAAACTTAGTAACAGAAAAAATTAAATGGCAGGAATCTTAAACATATAATCTCAACACTCCTCATTGTTTAGATGCTGCAAACTCCAATTATCTTTCTGTCCAGAGGTCGATCAACCAACTCCCAAGTTTTGTTTTTCTCGATCATCGGAAGCCCCTCCTTCATTGCAGCCATCCAATGTTGATTGTTTTTTTGCATCATGATACCCTGTAGGCTCACAAATAGCCATGTTACATCTTTGGTAAATGTCGGAGAGCAGCCTTGTACCTCTGACAGGTGCATCATCAGCCAAAACATCTTGCCCTTCATCTTCAAGCTCTTCTAACGTGCTGCCAATGGTAAAACAATTTGGTGCACTAGACCTTTGGTTCATCTTGATCGAGTCTTCCTAATTCCATTGCTCATTTTCAACAAAATAAACATCTCTGCTCATAATAACACGTCTAGTGTGTGGTTGAAAGACTCTGTAAGCTTTAGATACAGTGCTATACCCAACAAAAACGCTAGCTTCTGCCTTTTTGTCAAGCTTATCACGCTTGACCTGTGGAATGCAAGTGAAACACAGGCAGCCAAACACTCTAAGAAACTTTAAAGAAGGTTTGTAACCATACCAAGCTTCAAATGACGTCTGATCCTTCACAGCTTTTGTTGAAATCTGATTTTGCAAGAACACAGCAGTGTTTGCAGCTTCTCCC
Organism: Gossypium hirsutum; assembly: GCF_007990345.1. Classification (NCBI taxonomy): domain Eukaryota; kingdom Viridiplantae; phylum Streptophyta; class Magnoliopsida; order Malvales; family Malvaceae; genus Gossypium; species Gossypium hirsutum. The sequence continues at coordinate 61,552,755 of NC_053441.1, read as the reverse complement.
CAAAAGCCTTTTGGAAGATTCTTCTCATGAAGCATACATCGAGTCATCTCCATTATGAATTTGTTCCTCCTTTTACTGACTCCATTTTTTTGTGGAGTGTATTGCGCCGTTAACTGATGCTCAATTCCAGCCTCTTCACAAAACCTATTAAAAGTTTCTGAAATGTACTCCTTGCCATTATCAGATCTTAAAATCTGAATTATGCATCCACTTTCATTCTCAACTCTAGCTTTGAATTTCCAGAACACACCAGTAACTTCTGATTTTTTCTTCAACAAAAAAATCCAACACATTCTTGTTAGATCATCGATAAAGGCTATGTAATAGAGGTTACCATTTAACGAAGGCGTTCTCTGAGGACCACAAAGATCAGTATGAACAAGTTGTAACTTCTTCGAGGCTCTCCAGGATTGTTTAGGAAAGGGTTGTCTATGTTGTTTCCCAAATTTGCAAGCTTGACAATGAGGTAGATCATCGTCAATGTCTGTAAGTCCTTCCACTAGCTTCTTCGACTGCATTTGAAGCAATCCTCGATGGTGAAAGTGCCCAAGTCTCTTGTGCCTAGTCTCAGTAGCACTAACTCTGGATTTAAAAGCCATTTTCTCCTTTTCCATTGGATTAAGAGCAAAACTTTTTCCCTTCATTTTGACATTGAATAAGTCTCTGCCATTAGCGTCTCTGATCAAGCACTGCTTATTTTCAAATAGCATTTATAGCCTTCATCCAGCAACTGACCAACACTTAAGAGATTTTGATCAATTTTAGGTACAAACAAAAATCTGAAACGAATTTTGTACCTTCATAGCTTGTAATAGCTACTGTGCCTTTTCCCTTCACTTCCAAGTACTCACCATTTCCAATCCTCACTCTTTTGACTTCAGTGTTTCTCAATTCCTCGAAGAGCTCCTTGTCATAGGTCATGTGATTTGTGCACCCACTATTAATCAACCAGCTCTCACTTGATTCTCTGCCTAAGAAACAAGTAACCACGAACAATTAATCTTCTTCTTCTTGATCAACTACCTGTGCATCTACTTCTTGCTCCTAACCTTTGATCTTGCAAATCACTGCTTCATGTCCAAGTTTATTGCATTTGAAGCATTTGGCATCAGGTCTTTTCCAACATTTGAATGGTGGATGACCTTTTTTCTCACAATGGTGACAAGGTGGGTAGGATTTTTTGACACCTCCTCTTTTGCTCTTTTGATAATTGCCTGATGAATTTTCTCCACTCGTCGACTGGTTCTTAAAATTTGTCTTCTTTTTATACCTGTTGTTGTCTTGATGCTTGACAGGTAAGGCACCTTCTATCACTCCCTCTTGCCTCATGGATCTTCTTTGCTCTTGTGCTTGTAAAGCATTCAAGAGCTCTGCAAGAGAGATCTTTGACAGGTCCTTGGTGTTTTCCAGAGTAGTAATGGTGGCTTCAAACTTCTCTGGAACAGTGACCAGCAGCTTTTCTACGATTCTAAAGTCGTTCAATTCAGAACCAAGCAATCTCACCTTATTGGCGATACTGAGAAGTCTGTCAGAATATTCTTTCACTGACTCAAACTCCTTCATCTTCTGCAACTCGAAATCCCTGATTAGATTCAGGACTTTCATTCCACGAATCCTCTCATCTCCTTCATATTCAGCCTTGAGGTAATCCCAGATTTCATTTGCTGATTTCAGAGACATTATTCGTGTGAAAATCATTTGAGACACAGTTGCAAATAAGTAAGCTTTTGCCTTTGATTTCCTTGTCTTCTTTTCCTTTTGTGCTTTAATCTGTGCCACAGTAGGATTTGCTGGAAGAGGTGGGACCTCGTAATCCTCTTCTACAGGTTCCCAAAGATCCAAAGCCTCTAGGTAAGTCTCCATGCGAACTGCCCACATCTGGTAATTGTCTCCATCGAAGACTGGTGGTGCAGCAACTGAAAAACTGGACCCTCTTTCCATTTTAACATGCAAATAACCTCACAGATCCCTCAAGAAAACAGCTCCAATACTAATTTGTTGGTGTTTAGAACTCGAACTTTGATGGTTGATCGAGAGATTTGAAGCAAAAAGAAGAGACGGGAAGTTTTAAGTAGAAAAAATAATTGAAGATTGGAATATATTAATTGATTTGCTCCTCAACTATTTAAATACAAATGTTCAAGCTAAAAATAGAAAAAAAAGTTCTAAAAATCTGCTAAAAATCTGGTAACAAAATAGCAAACAAATAAAAAATCTAATCTCCTAAAGTCAAGGAGAATTATTCAAACTTAGTAACAGAAAAAATTAAATGGCAGGAATCTTAAACATATAATCTCAACAGTAAAGATTGCAAGGAGAGGAACTAGAATAAGTTGGTTCAGGGACATGTTGACAACGAGCAGCGGTGAAAGCTTCCAAAATACATAGTAGGCATTACTTCATTAATGTGTTGTGATAGAAAGAGTTTAATTGAAAGAATAGCTAGAAGTGGATTGGGGGAGATTAAAATCAGAAGGATTCAAGGAAGGCATTTTTTATTGAAATACCCGACATGGAAGTTGTACAGCCCAATTTGCCCGGGCTCGCACCAAATAAAAACAAGCCAAAAAATTTAAAACCTACCCAAGCCCAAAACACCCTAAACCAAATCAGAAAAAAAACCTAGCCTCCATAACCCTAGCCGCCACCCTAGCCTCTGCCATGCCTACCAACACCACCAACTCTGCCATCGGCCAACCACTCCCTGCAAGGAAGAACAAACACGCAAGAAATGACAAGAAATAATACAAAAACATTGTAAAAAAGGCTATAAAAAGCCATTCAAATTTTTGTAAGAAAGAGGATTTTCAAGAAATAAAAAGTAAAAAAAAAAACACATTCAAGGACTCTTTGTTTTCGGTATAAGATCTATTTCCTTTATTTATTTATTTATTTTTCTTTCTTTATTTTCCTTGCTTTTGAAACTGTTTATATACATACATATATTTCTTTAGTTTTCTTTTTTAACTATTATACATATATTGAAAAAGAGTTATAAAAAAGGAAAAGAAAAGAAAAAAACGCACCTTTTCAACTTTCCGGCCACCGTGGACGGCGTGTCGTCGCGGGTGGCCGGCGGCCGGCGTGGCGGTAGTCGACACGTCCTCTGGCCGGATTCTGAACGGAGAAGGGAGAGGGAGAGCATATCAGCTTTTTTTTTGTGTGTGTGAGAAGGAAGGAATGATTTTTTTGGAAAAAATTTGCATTTTATAACCAAACAAAACGACGCCGTTTTGGTCGACATCCTTAAGCCTCAAACGACGTCGTTTTGATGCCGGATCAGGTCGACCCGACCCGCTCCATCAAGGGTCTGCGTGTTTTTGCTTAATGGATTATTTGCGCTTTCGGCCCTTCCGATTTTTAATAGTTTTACAATCAAGTATTCGTGTTTTTTAATTTAGCCCCACAAATTTGTTTTTCTTCCAATCTGGCCCACTGCTGCGTTGCGTTTTGGGGGGCTTCGGTTATTTACCCATTTGGTCCCCTTGTTTCGGCGCGTGTCGCAATATAGCCCTCTTTTTTTCTTTTTTATTTATTTCGAATTTGCCCAATATTTTTGTTTTTACTTTGATTTAGTCCATTTTAGTAATTTATTATTTTGTTCATTATTTTAATGTTATTATCGATATTATTATTCATTGTTATTGGTTTTATTTCCCATTTATTTAGTCATTACAATCTTATTAATGCTTTAACTAGTTTTTATTGATTTATTATTATTTTAGCTTTATTCTCATAATATATGTACATATACCTATGTATATTTTATGTATATGCGTACACATATATGTTTCTATATTTTATTTATATATACCTATATACACGTCTATACTTCATTTTCATAAATACATATATATATACACGCTTACATAATTTTTTTTAATTTATAATAATTTCGAAATATGTATACATACACATATTTTCATATTCTCATTATTTTATTTATATATATGTGTTTATATATTTTTTATATTTGCATCATGTTGTTAATTTTGTTCATTTATTTGCATGTTTATTATTATTTGTTTTCTTTATTTAGTTCTTAAGTATTTGTTACCTTGCCCGTATGATTGTTTTATTATTATTATTATTTATTGTTTTGCTTGTATCATTTTATTTACATTGTCATCATTATTATTATTTTACATCCATTTTACTCGAATTTATCAAAGAACAAAAAAATTTCAAAATAAAAGCAACACTCGGTATTTGGGATCTTCGAGAGAATCGAGCCCTAACGTATTGGGTTCCGATTTTCTTTGCTGAATCTAAATAATCGAGGTTACTTTTTTTAAAAAAAATAAATAAAAGCTCATTATCGGGAATTCAATATGTCGTGCCCTAATGCATTGGATGTGACACGTTGCTTTTTCGAGATGAGGATTTTCTTAAAAACAACCAAGGCAATGTTCAATGTTTGGAATATTGAGAAATTGTGCCCTAACGTATTGAGTTGCGATTTCTCATCTGACTCGAACAATTGAATATCCTTTTTTTTTTAATTTTTATTGTAGGAGTTTTTTTTAATATAAGTAACCTATTTTATACAAGTCATTTAAGACAAAGGATCGTATTTTAAATTTCTTTAAAATTTTTAATTTTCGACATTAAGACATTGACTAATCAACTAGGTACCAATTTCTGGGCGTTACGAGGGTGCTAATCATTCCTCGTACGTAACCGACTCCCGAACCCATTTTTCTAGATTTCGTGGACCAAACTTATTGTTTTAATAAAAGCAAATCGTTTATTAAAAACAACCACTTTTCGAGGTGATCCAATCACACTTCATAAAAAATGATTGGTGGCGACTCCCATTTCATTTTTTAAAACCCAAGTCCACCACATTTTTTCATCAAAAAAATAGTGTAAACAGAAGTGTTAAGAGTTATTAAAGCAGCACGATTGGACGTATCTGAAGGAGTTTTTTTTGTTAAAATTGAGCCTTGGTCGGAGAGCTTGGCAGTGAAGGAGAGAGTATTTTGGATTGAAGTATTAGGCATTCCCGTACACTGTTGGAACCATACTTCTTTCAAAAGAATAGTTGGAGTACGGGGAGAATTAATATTTCTCGATGAGAATTCGACGATGATGAAAAGTTTTGATAAAATGTCGATGCTGGTATCCACCAAGCAACTAGAAAGGACTGATGAGTTAACCTATTTAGAGGTAGGGAAGGTGAATTTTCGATTAGAGTTGTTGAAACAGGACTGTCGGAATTTTTTGACGAATCAAGCAGGGGTTATGGAGTGAAGGATAAAGAAGAGTGGGGATTAGTGCAGGAAAGGGATGACACCATTGTGTCAGATTCTGAATCGGCGACGAGGACAAGGCCGGAAAAGACTTCAGAAGAGAGACAAAATCTGGAGGACGAAGTAATTAATGTAATCATCCTTGAGAAAACAAACGTCAACGTTGGGTATTAGAGTTCTGAAGAAAATGTTTTAAAATGGAAGAGGAACAGTTGAGTGATTATAGGGCCGGTATTAGTTTGGGAGAGAATGACAAAAACTGTTGTAACATCCGGGCTTCAGAAGATGTCAGCAATATGGGCATTCAAGTAGCTGAATTAGGCCCAGTAAATCAAGTTGTGGGTCAAGAAGAACAAAGGGATGATGAAGTGGCAGTGGACTTGGAGAATGTAACGGGCCAACAGATGGGTAAATCCAAAGGGTCTGGAGGGGGATCAAGTTCCAGTATCATCCACGAGCAGTTGGGAAATAAGGATGTGGTGGTTAAAATTAGAGAAGAAAGGGCTTCTGGTGGGGAGTCACCATCAATTCTTAATAGGAAGAAACAAAAATTTCATGAATGGAAGATTCGTTCGATGTATAATATCCACGATCGAATTCTCACCGTTACAGAGAAAAAGAAGAGAGACCGGGCGCTGAGGAGACAAAAAGGAAAAGAAAATTCGGGTAGAGAGGAGACTGTAGCAAACACCTCACTTTCAGATTCTAATACCAGTAATAGGAAGCGGTTGATCCTCAGGGAGGCAAGGAACGCGTGGGAAGTTGGAAAAAAATTGGGATTTAGCATTAAAGGCGATGAGCAAGAAGTTTTCGATGAAATTATGAGGTTAGAAGGCCTATAAAACTGTGGGACAGGGGGAAAGGTGGGTCGCGACCTTGACCCAAGAAGGTTAGTACTTGTAAGTTTTGTGGTTTTCTTTTGTTGTTTCGGTGATTCTCTCTTGGTGGTGGAAAAATGAGGATTTTGTCTTGGAATATAAGGGGTATGACTCCGGAGGTTAAGCTAGACTATGGTAGAAGAGTGATATGCAAAGCTAGAGCGAATATGTGCTCTATTCAGGAATCAAAATTAGACTCGGTTACTGTCGACATTTTTAGGAAGGTTTGGGGTGATGATAATCTTGAATTTAGATTTTCGGTAGCAGAGCGGTCTTCTGAAGGTGTTATAAGAATATAGGATAGAGTACTTTTCAAATAGGTAATTATTTCATTTATAAGAGATCTGTATTAGTGGAAGGTAAATGGATTGCTGAGGAAATGGAAGCATCCTTGATTGATGTTATGCACCCAATGGGGTTTCGGATAAAAAACCACTATGGAGGGATATTCTAGATTTAAAGAATTCACTTGATAGTTCATGGATCATTGGAGGCGACTTTAATGGATTTAGTGAGGTTCAGTAGGACAATATTTTCTCTAGGCTGTTATTGGATTCGGAAAAAAGTATATTGAGCAAGTTGAAATCATTGGTTGGGAACTTGGTGCTAGATCCTGTAGTGGAGGATCGTCTAATGTGGATTGATGAAAAAGACGGGCAATTTTGTAATCATCATTTTTCTAAGAGATTATGGAACTGAAGGTTCCACCTAGAGTTCGCAATTTCTTGTGGATGATGACGATTGAGTGTATCCAAATACGGATTTTCTGACCTGAGGGGGCGTGCGATTGGATCTGTCAAAACATGGTTGTCCGTGGTGTGACAGGGTGACGAGAGCGTAAATTACCATTTCTTTCAATGCAAATTTGTTAATGGTTTTAGTGCAGGATTTTCCATTGGTGGGGTTTTCAATGGAAACCTGTTAGGAGTTTTGATGATTTCTTTTCACTATGTTGTAGTGTGAATTTGACAGGACTCCATAAAAGTTTATGGCTGATATCGATTTCTACGTCATGTTGGCTAGGATGGTTGGCACGTAAGGATAAAGTGTTTCACAGAACATTGATGACTCTTGATACACTGTTGTTCCATTCTAAAATGAGATCTTTAATAGAGGCAAGGGCGGCTCATGATGTCCGTTAATTTTTGGAAGGATATTGGTGGTGTTGGCCTATGAAATGTAGTTCATTGAGAAGCATAGTCAACAAGAACGTTATTATGTGGAAACCACCTCCCCCTGGGTGGATGAAGTTCAGTGTCGCAGGTGTCATAATGGAGGATGAAGCGGGTAGTGGTGGGGTATTGAGAGACAATGAAGGAGTTGCCTATGCTATGTTCTCTAGGCCGATTGAGGCTATGGGATCGGGAAAGGCTGAGCTAAGAGCCATAAAAATAGTCGTGGAGATGTTTATGAGTATGGGTTGGCATGAGAAAGTTCATCTAGTTATTGAATCTAGCTCAAGTGTTATTCTGGAGTGGTTGTTGGATAGGAGCTATAGACCATGGATGTTGCGGAATCTATTCATTGGTATCGACTGTGATATTAATCTATTGTTGCATGCTCAATTCGCAATTTCAATGACAAGGTAATATTATGGCTAATGCTCCGACAAAAGCAGGTATAAGGAGACCTTCGCTATTTAAAGCCTGATGGTGATTATTGTGATTGTTTGAGTTGTTTTTGTTGTTCTTCATAATGTAAGACTACTATGGATGTTTTGTAATCTTGTCCTCTTTAAAAGAGGTTGGATTTCTCCAACATCTTTCTATATTTGTTGTCTTTTTGTTCACTAAGCAAAAAAAAAAAAAAACATTAGGGACGAAGCTAAATTTTTTTTAGGGGTTATAATTAAATTATATATTTTTACAATAGTAAAAATAAAATTGTATCATTTTAATAGTCTATATATTAATACTTTTTAAACGATTAAATCAAATTTTTATTATTTTTGGGCGTCAAAGTATAGTTTTATCATTATTAAGTTAAAATTTTATAAATTATAAAAGAACCTAAAAGAAAATTTTCCCATTTTCGAGAAATTGAAGCCCCTGCCAGCCCTTTAGCTTCACCTCTGTAAATTTCTAATTTGTTTAGACTATGAAAATTTGATGGATGACAAAAAAAAGTATTTGTGGAAAGGAAAATTGCAATATAAATCATTTCGTCTTTTTAAAATAAATTTTAATAATATTCCAGAAATTATATTTTCATAAAAAATCTTTTCCATTTATTTATATTTAATGATTCATCTTATAATTTTAAGTAGTTACTATAAAATCTTAAAACCGCGTACACAAAAATGAATTATTAATTAACATGTAAAAAGTATGTATAAATTTATAATACCCTAAGTAAAAAATTGTATGAACATGAACAGCCAACCAAATAGTGAATGGTTTAGCAGCATCCACTTATTCAACGGTTCATTGAGTTTTTTTTTTCATGAATTTTATACAATATTTAGAATTATTTATAATTTCTCTCAAAATTCAAATAGAAAGATAAATACACTTCAATGTGTTCGAGTCTACGTCCTTCTGTATTGATAATAATACCGATATCAACCGAGTTAAGGCTTTGTCAAACTTTCATGATTTTTTTTAGATTTAAAAGTTTAGAAGTTGATGTAGAAAATTAATTTAAAAAATTAAAAAAGGATGAACTCTATTATGAGGATAAAATTTTGAAAAGAGATGAACATCTACAGACAGCAGCGATACATTTTTTTTCTCAGCCAATGTAAAATCACCCTTTCAAAGTGTTGAATAATGTGATGTCATTAATGTTGTATTTGATCAAAGTGATTAAGATGGATGAATCTAGGGAGACTAGTAGTCATTTGATTAACATGCATGGATATACTTATCTAAGATGCATGTATGTATTAGAGTCATATTAATTACTAGATGCATGAATAAAAGCTAATAGTCACTTGCAACAATTATATAAAGGGTTTGTATGTGATGAAACCATGGTAGAAGAAGAATGGAAAGAGATGTCCTCCAACATTTTCCAGAAAGTATCATGTGATACCAAGGTATCAATCTAATTTAAACCATAACTGCCCAGTACACACTGATCATAACCAAATTGCCGAAGCACCATTAACGACGAATAACTAATCAGTCTCCAAATATCAGTTAATGGAACCCAAAAATGGTTCCCACGTCCGATTAAAATTGAACTCCTGAGCATTTATGGGCCTCTCCAATCTACATCTGAGTGAGTTAGAGTACTAAAGAATCAAACTCATTCATCTATAGACTTGAAACTGAGCCAGGAACTTTGGAATTTAGATGATGAACACATCGAAGGTACGTGGACTTTCTGAAAGTACTTGTATTGCACCCAAAATGACGTCTCATCCATACATACAAAAGTTGGATACAACTGAAGAAACGTCCCTCACCTCTCCGCGTAATGTAATGAAGAGACATGATAGTTTTAGCTAAAAGAGCAGCTGTTAGATTCATCCCACCTTCTATCTTGTAAAGGAAATCCTTGAGCCACATACCAGCATGCCCCAATACCTTTGAAAAGACTAGCAATTCTATTATAAATTTAAGAAAAAGAAAAAGGGATGAATTTTTGTATGTCTATTGTTGTACAAGTGCTAGGTATTTATACTAGTATCTAGAACTATACATGAAAACTAACTAGACAAAAATCCTAGATTATAACCTAATTTGCATGCTAGAATAAGATTTACATGCTAGAATCATGCTAGAATCAGATTAATACAGATTTACATTAACATTCCCCCTCAAACTCAACGTGGTGTTGTGGATGGTAGCTTGAGTTTGGAAACTAAGTCTTGAAATTTGGTTGGAAGATGTGTCTTTGTGAAAATGTTTTCAACCTAAGCTGATGAGGAGACAAAAGTATGGTGTAGAGTGCCCTGAGTAACATGATGTCATACAAAATGACAACAAATGTCTTTGTGTTTTGTACACTATTGAAACACATCATTATAAGTGATTTATATTGCACTATGATTGTCACAATGTAGGACAGTAGCAGTAAGAGACGAGAATCTCAATTAGTCGGCCTAGCCAAAATAACTTCGAAGTGGCATCAGCAAGAGCATGATATTTGGATTCGGTGCAAGAGCGAGCAACAACAATATATTTCTTACTTCACCAAGAAACGGTGGAATCACCTAGATAGAAACAATAACCAATGGTTGAACATCGATGCATAGGATTTCCTACCCAGTCAACATTAGAATATCTAGCGAGAACCAAAGAGTGAGCAGAGAAATGAAGACCACAAAAAAGTATACCCTTAACATATCGAAGAATGTGAAGAATTGCTAAAAATGAGATGATCTAAGAGATGTCAAGAAATGACTAACTATATGAACTGCATGAGCGATATTAGGTCGAGTCACTATAAGGTAGACTAGGCTGTCGACAAGCTATCAGTACAAAGTAGGGTAAGAAAGTGAAGTATCATCTAACTGAGTAAGTTTAACATTTGGTTCCAAGAGAATAAGAATAGTCTTATTGTCAGTAATATTGGCACGGGAAAATAAATCGAAAGTATATTTTGCCTAAGAAAGATAGTAGCCATCAACAACAGAGAAAACCTCAAGATCCAATAAATAATTAGGAGACCCAGGATCCTTCATCTCAAAATGTTGACTAAGGTACTATTGTTGTTCAATAATATCATTTGTGTCATCCCCTATGATAATATATCACCCACCAATTTTGTTAGATGCGATTAATGATGATTAATTAGTTTAATTATGATTTATTATATAATAACCTAAGTTTAAATAGTAAAATAAAAGATGAACATATTTTCTTCTTTCTTCTTCACCGTCCCTAACATGAAGAAAACCTAAGAAGCCATTGTTAGATTCCAAACCATTTGACCCTTCAAAATTGATCGAGAATTGAATCAATCAAAAGATAATCAAGGAAAAGGCAAAATTGTGAATTAGCCCTTGATTTCTTGTTTGCTTGTTGGTTTACCAAAAAAGTTCATATGGAACTTACTATGTTATTATAATGTATAATAGTTTAGGTAATATATAATTTTGGTGATCTTGGCATCTAAAGGACTAAATCGTAAAGTATGAATGATATGGATTTTACAAATAGATATGACGTACTGAATGAAATGAAATGCATATATGGACGATATGTAAATGATAGCATTACAAGGATTGAAATGAATTGAAAATTGTAATAGTGCCTGTGTGAACTTAGTAAACGATTAGGATACGAAGACATGTCATTAGGGTCCCAAAAAGGAAAATGAGTGTTTGATCAAGGATTAATATGATGGCTTGAGATCCAATATTTGTTGCGGATTCTCTAAAGTTAGTTTTAGCAGCATCGTACTAAGTTAGTGTTAGCAACTTTGATCTGAAGCTAGTGTTAACAACCCGAATATGTCAACACATGTAAGCAAATCAGTCCCGTTCATTCGAGTTCAATTTACTTTAGTTCTCTAAGTGAAAGGCAAAAACGAAAATGGTAGTAAATGAAAACAAAATGGTCGGACTGAATATATATATGAATGAAATTGTATATATGTTACATGTTGAATATGATTTAGTTGATATATGTTATATGATGGAATGTTATATAACTATATGAATGTGCTATAAGCTCATGACATGTAATTGAACTAACATATTTGATGTATTCGTTGAATGTACCTAAAAATATAAGACGCCAAAGGATTGCCATATGTTGACCAATGTTTTTCAATTGCTAATTTTTTGTAATGTCAAGGTAAGTTAAGTAAATTTCATATGAACTTATTAAGCATTCATAATGCTTACTCGTTGTCTCTATTTTTTCCTTGTACATTGTCAGTTTGCAGAACGTCTTGGTCAAATCATCTCGAAGCTCACACTATCTAGTTATTGACTCATAAGTCTTTTGTTCATTTTAATCTTATGTACATGTACATAGTTGTTTGTACGTGTTAGCTTGGGAGGTTAACTTAGTTGAATCATACCTAATGCTTAATTCTCGAAAGGTTAGTGCATTTGTGTATATATGCATTTGCCTTAGTAACATGTTTTGATGTTTGAATGACATGTAAAGGTATGAAATGGAATGATAAATGTTGATTTAACTGATTTAGAGACATGATTGTATAGAATGGATAGATTAGGTTTAATTGGTGTGTTTGGGTGCCAAATGTGGAATAAAGATTTATTGGTATGAATTGGTTTCAAAATGATGTTTTGAAATGTTATTCGCATGCAGGTAAGTGTTGTGCAAAATGCATCATTTGGTTAAGTTGAAAAGTTAACATGAAATAGGTACCAAATGGCTTAAGTTGTGCCTAAAATAGCATCTATGTTGCGATATCAAGTGATGGTTGTCATGATGAGACTTGGGTTTTTGGCCATAGCCTAACAAGGAACCTCGACGTCAGAATGAGGGCCAAGTCAAAGAGTCACGTCACGACAAGGAACTTCCTTACATTGCAACCTCGAGCTAGAATTTTGAAAATGCTACAATTTGACCATTGTTCGATTTCGGGTTAATTTTATAGCATACGCAGGCTCATATAAGACCTGAGGAGAATTGTATAATGTGATTATGAATTGAATTGGTTACATTTGTATGATTTATATTTAAATTGAAGATTAATTGTCTGTAGTTGCTCCGAAAATGACTGTAGCATTCCTTAGCTCGGACCCGACGATCGGGTTTGGTAAAGGGTGTTACATTTAGTAGTATCAGAGCTACGGTTTAGTTGATTCTAGGACTAAAATGTAGGGCATAAGAGGCCAGAAAATACATGCCATAATAACTTGTGATAGTGTGACACCTTTTGATCCAATTTTAACATGTTTTTCTTATAGATATATAATGTTCGCAAATTCAATAGGGTCATATTCGATGAGGTAGATAGTAATATTCCTGCTTCCAATTAGGGAGCTAGACATAGTGTGCCCGTTCTGTAAGGGCCAAGAGGCGAGGCAAGTGATGCCTTCTTCCAGATGATGAATCAATGGTTCATGCAGTTTGTGCGAGCTAATCCTTCAGCTTAGCAACCTCCACCCCCGAACATGCCTCCAACGACACCTCCTTGTCCTAAAAATATAGTAAGTGTACATCGGCCTCCGATTGATAAGATTCAAAAGTGTGGGGTTGAATAATTCTGGGTTTTAGGCCACGACATGACAAGGAACCCTGTCGTCACATCGAATACCAAGTCAGTGAGTCACGTCGCAACAAGGAACTCCCTCACGTCACGACATCAAGTTGAAATTTTAAAAATGTTACAATTTGATCCTTGTTTGATTTCGAGTTAATTTTAGCGCATACGTAAGCTTGTATAAGACTCGAGGAGAACTGTATAATGTGATTATGAACTGAATTGGTTATATTTTTATGATTTATATTTAGATTGAATGTTAATTGTTTGTAATTGCTTTAGCAATAACTGTAGTATTTCATAGCTTAGACCCAACGATCGTGACAAGTGAGGGGTGTTACACCAACACAGAAAATTCCTCATTTTTCTGCTTTTTTGTTTTGCAAACTTCATTTTTGGGAATTCCTAAAAGATCAGTCAATTGTCGTCGATAATCTCGATTTTCTTTCCAATATACTTTGGGAGGATCTTTGAATTCATAATACAAGAGAGTCCAGTATTCTTCCACTATAGGTACCATATCTACTTCATTAAATACGAAACGTTAAGACGTGTCCCATATATAATCAAACCATTGCTTTTATCAACCCATCGTCTATTGAATCACTAAGCAACAAGTGTGCGATATATCTGTACTTTACCTGGAAGTAGTATTTCTTTTGCTCTTCCTAAATGCTCCAAGTCTTTTTCAAATCTTCTAGGTAATTCTTCTTACAGTCTACCTATACAATCTGTAGCAATAAGGTATCATACTTTGCTAGTAAACAATCCCTAATTATTTCTTGTGCTTCTTTCGATCTTTTAGCTAGTGTGCTGAGTGGTTCCACCTAATGCCGAATGGCCATGGTTTGCCGGATGGTGTTCATTTTCTGATATACTTATGGCAATATGTCCCAGACGCTTCGATGATGCATGTAATGTAAATGGAAACAAGTACAAACAAATAATAGAAGAATTCATTGACAGGAAAATAATCTAATAGATACAAGGTTTAATTAATTAAAAATAGCTGGGAACTGCTCCTACATCTAAGTTTACAAATTAAAATGCCTACTACATGTTAGCTTACGGTTGACCTTAATGCAAAGGAAACCCAAATCTGAAATAACGCCATCCACGAGGGATGCGTTTCCTTGAAAAGGTTGGCCCTTGGGTTAACTTTAACCATGAAATAGTCCTCGAACTTATGCAGTGGCAAAGGCTACACGAAAGCCCAAGGTCATTCCTACTAATGTGAAAGATCCGAGTATAGAATCGAGTTCATGATGCAAGGTGAATGACAATTTCAATATATGAAAGTAAACTATAATATGAGAAGATAAATTGAATTGAGACATTAATTAATGACCAAAAAAATAACAAATCAATAAATCAAAGAATCCAATATATACAACACACAACACTAAAAAAAGCCTATATGGATAAAAATATTCTAACTTAAAATCTAATAAACATAATATTTAAAATTAAAAATCTAAAATCTTGGAGCAAAGCTCTAATAGCAACACAATTAGCGCGACTCAAATCCAAACCACACCCGAAACAATGAACACCCTAATTGTCAGGCTAACTCACCGGATTTAAAATCTTGGAAATATTGTTTAAATGTTAGCAATCCGAATGAGTAAAACTTAAATGTTTAATAGAAATTGTTAATTAAAAAATGATTATTTTCTTAAAGTTTTTCCTTATGATTTGTATTAATAGATTATGTACATTTTTAAAATTATGTACAGTTATTCTACTATCTATTCATTTACTATAATTTTATTCATAAATTATTAAATGTACAAAACTTTCTTATCAAAAAATATATAAAAATGATTTCAAAAGTTTAGGTAAATAAATAAAAATTACATAATAAAATAAAAAATTACATAATTTTAAATTTAAACAAATTAATAGAAATTTTAGATTTAAATTTTATTAAGTTTGACATAAACGAATATTATTTAAACTCTACTTTTATATATTTACTAATTGTAGCATAAATAAAATAAAAATTACACATATATAAATAAATTAAAATATTTTAAGGTGTTTAATAATATAAAACAGTCTAATTTTCTTTATATATATATATATCCAAATATTTTAATTTTAAAAAACATTTTAATCCATCATTTTCAGTTGGCTTAAACAACAAAATGATACCTAAACTTTTTTTTGGTCAGAATTGATACTTAAACTATTCAACCGTTATCCATTTTACCCCAAATGTTAGTCCCATTAGAAAAAAATCCAGCCAATCACAACTTGCCACATAGACCTCTATTTAATTTACCCAAATTGTTAGTATAATAGTGTTGATTTTACCAGATATTTTAATATTTTTTTATATTTTCTTGCATTTTCTCATCAACCAAACACCCAAAAATAAAATCGATTGCTTTCTTGTACAAAGCTTCCACCATTTATCATCTTCAAGCTTCAACTACTTCTACCAAAGAAAGAAGAAGACTAGAAACTTGAAGATGGTAGAAGCAGTAGAAGCTTGAAGATGATAAATGGTGGAAGTTTTGTACAATGAAGCAATCGATTTTATTTTTGGGTGTTTGGTTGATGAGAAAATGTAAGAAAATTTAGTAAAAATTGTTTGATGAGAATAAAATACAAAAAAAAATCTGGTAAAATCAACACTATTAAACTGATAATTTGGGTAAATTAAATAGAGGTCTACGTGGCAAGTTGTGATTGGTTGGGTTTTTTTCTTTAACGGGACTAATAGTTGGGGTAAAATGGGTAACGGTTGACTAGTTTAGGTACCGATTTTGACAAAAAAAAGTTTAAGTACCAATTTGAGAAAATTAATATAGTTTAGGTACCATTTTGTTGTTTAAGCCTTTTCAATTAGATATAGAAGATAGGATAGGATATAGATTCATGATCATGTTATTTTTGGTGTATTCAAATTATTATAATATTTTATTTGTTAAGAATTGTATATTTGTATTTATATATATGGTCATGTTCACTTGTATCTACATTAGATGTTGTTTGATAAATTGAAAAATCAAGTATTGATTTTAAATTATGAAATTTGTATATACCTATTAAAATTAAGTACGGATATAATTTTACTGTTTGATATATGTGATTCTTAAAACTTAAAATGCAAATTATTTAAAGGATGATGCTAAAAGAAATAAACTAAATAAAAAATTTGAAAATATTATATATTAAGTGATAAGTAGCTCCCTATCTATTTATCATTTTTCATACTTTTTCATTGAAAAATATATATCATTTGTTTTTTATATTGGGTTATTAAACATACTTAAAATTCAAATGATTGATAATATTAATTTTTAATTGATTTAATTTTTCAATGGATTATCAAATAGGACCTCAAATTTCATATTGATTCGTATTTTATGTAATTTGTGACAGTAATTTAATTTAGAAATTTTCTATATAAATTTTAATATCTTAATATAGTTTTGCATGTCATGTATGTTTTATTTTTGCTGTCATCTCATATGTTAATTAAATTTCTTTATTTATGTGTTACTCCTTAATATATAATAATAATAATAAAATCCCATATATAAAATGTAGCAATTTAAGCATTCCATTGCAGTTAAATACATACCATGAAATTTTTTTGCATAACAATTATTTTTATTATTATTACATACTCGTTTGACATATATTCAAATTGTATTTACTTAATATCTTACTCTTCATATTGTAGAAAAACAATTATTTTTAGCCATATACATAGAAAGACCCCAAACAATTGGCTATAATGTAATAATTATGGATGGCCAAATCTTAGACACTACAATAAGCTTTAAGACGAGATATATAACCCCCAGATTTAACAGCTGCTTGAGTGATTTCGGAGTAATAAAATTTCAAATATTCTTCATGGTCATGAGGTTTGAAAAGAATGGGATTGTTGTCATCGACAAGCTCATTTGGAACCTTTATTACGTAGCCTCCTCTTGGCCTTGTAAATAGTCCCAAGCTATACCTGTCTTCGTTACCCTTCATCATGACACGATGAGTAGGCGAAGGCAATCGACCATTTAACCATACCTGCAACAATATAAAAATTTTATGTTTTAAGTCAAGCTATTTACACACTCTGTGATGTGAAAAATAAGTGGAACTTACGCTAAGGGACTCTCCAATCAAGACTATGAAAGAATTGGGTGACGGCTTCATATTGATCCATTCACCATCTTTGCTTTGAATCTGTAGTCCATTAACCTCGTTTTGATACAAAAGGGTCATCATATTAGAGTCACAGTGCGCATCATGGGTTGAATCCTTGGTTTTTGGCTTTTCATATTTCATGACCCTCAGATGATAGTTTGTGGAGTCAATGAGCTCATCCATGTATTTCTCAAGTCCAAAACTCTCCAAAATCATCTTCAAAATTGTCTTCTCTAACTCTGATGCTAGTTGAGTGAAAGATGCCAGAGTTTTACTGCCAAATACAAAGCAAATAATCAATAAAATTGCTCCCTTATTGGGAGAAGTGTTTGTAGTGTTGTCCCTAGGAAACTAATCTAAACCACAAATAATAGAGTTATTGTTATCCGAGTGTCTATACTTCATTTTAATTTCAGATTTTTGTCTCTCTACTTTGAGGAAAGTTAAAGTGGTTCACGGAGTTTAGGTGAGAGCGCCTAGTCCACCAAATGTTTTTATCATTTTGGCTTGGTGGGTTCTAACGCATGCCCGTAAAGGGTTTTAATGAGTAAGAACACTACCACTTAAAACCCAAGGACTAAAATCAAGTACACACATCATGGGAATAATACCTCTACTGTTTAAGGTTTGGGTCGACGTCTCAAAGAACGACACTTCAAAGATTTTTTCCAATAAAGAGGTCAATTCCCCCTCAACAAAAACCAAAGAAGTCTAATAGTTTTGTTCAATGTATTTTTGCAAGTGAAGTACCTAAAGGCTAAAAGTTGTATTATGAGTTAAATTGTCTTTTGATCTTTTACTTAAAAAAAAAATTAGTCATTGCATTAGATCAAAGAGCAAACTGGTCTTTTTTACTGAAAATTTCTTTCATTTCTACTACTAAAAATTGGTGTAGCTAATGGAATAATCAAACAGTCCACGTGTATCTCATGCTGACGTAAGGTACCAATTTTTAACAATAGAAATGGATAAAAATTTTAACAAAAAAATCAGTTTACTCTTTGATCTAATATTTAAATATATTTTATAGTAGAGGAAACAAAATATAATATAACTAATTAATGCAAGGACTTCCACAATACTTGTTACTGTACCTGAAACTTATGTTTCCTTGAGGCCATAAAGTGTTGGTGACGCATCGTTCAATGTTTTCAGCAACACAAGCATCATCCATCGACAAGCTTTGAAACAATCCAGATCGAGGATTCAAATAGCCACGAAAGGGCTTGTCGGAAACACACAGTTTTTTTGTTTCTAAAGGCAAGTCAAAGGCCTCTTGCAAAGCCCCAAACACTACCTTTCGAAGCTCCAGGATTGGATCAAACAATGCCTCGAAACAACCGTACTCCTCCAGTGCTTCTCGAACTTGGGATTTCACTAAATCCCATTCGGGGCTGCCCGGTTTCAGGTTTTGGTTTGAGAAATCTATAACTGGAACCATAGCCGGAGTTGTTGAGCTCATCTCTCTGTTAATATCAAACAATAATGCTTGAATGGTACCTTTTATATACAATCTATGAGATTTTATAATTGCATTAAAGTCCGTCCTTGTAAATCAAAGGTAAAAAATAATGGGTATATTTTTTTGTGAAAAAAAAACAAATTGCTATGATACAAATAATCTATATATTGAATAGCGATATTAACATTCAAAATTGAATTGCTTTTTTCTTTCTTGTTTCTTGTTATTTGTCTGCTAGTAGAAACCGGCCGGTTACAAATCACAGTCATGGATAAGTGCTAAAAGCAACATGTTTTAATTTCATTATTAATATGATTTAAGTGATTTTTCTATGTTAATGATGAATATTATCCTTTTAATCCTTTAAATTCATATTTTTATACTTAGAAGAACATTTAGGAGCAAAACGAGCGAAAATCGAAATATCAGAGTAAGGTGCAGGAGCCACACGGGCTGACTTCTTCCACACGGCCTGGCCACATGTTCGTGTGACCCACACGGGCTGCCATACGATCATGTGGTAGGCCTTGTCGATTTCGCGAATTAGCACTTTGAATTGCGGGAAAATGCGATTTTTAGGTTTTTCGGGCATTCTAATATGTATATATGACAAAAATAAGAAGAGATGAGAGAGTCGTCATAAAATACTCAAGAAAACAACTTGAAAAATATCATTGAAGTCGATTCTGAAGCATATTTCCTTCAAGATTGAAGATTCTCAGTTGATTTATCAATAGATTATCACGAGTTTCTTTATTTCTTATATTGTATCTTGAATGTTTTTATTTGCAAGTATGAACTAATTTTCTAAATACCTAGGGGAGATAAACCCTATGACGAATTCTATCATTTTATTTTTATTTTACGCAATAAATACTTAGTTTCTTGTTCTTAGTTATGTGTGCTTAATTTCTTGGTTTAATATTTCTAGACTATTGATCCATGCTTGATGTACTTAAATTAGAGGAGGAATAGATCATATTTAAGAGTAAATCTTGTGTAATTGAGTGGAGTTGCATGTAATCCTAGAAATAAGACGACATAAATCTACCGGATTAGAGTCAAATCTAATAGGGGAATCCATAGATCGAGTTAATGCGATAATAGGGGTTTTAATTAGAAAGAAATTTTAATTAATCAACCTAGAGTCGGTTTCTCTTACTCTTGAAAGATATATTAGTGTAATTTGGGGATTTCTATAGATCAAGTTACTAAGTAAAAAAATTGCGTAATTTAGATTGATAATGGCAGATGAAATCTAGGTGAATTCTTATTTGGTATTGTTTCGCTTCTTGGTTGTTAACCATTTATTTTCCTGATTTGTTATTTGTTGCGTTCGTAGTAAATTAATTTAGTTAATTTTAGTTTTAATCAATCACTCGATTTATTCGATTAAATAATAGAAAGACAGTGATTACTAGTACTTTTAGTTTTTGTGGGAACGATATCTTTGTTCATCGTAGCTATACTATTAATTAATAGGTGCACTTGCCTTAGTCAAATTTTTAGTTAGTTTACGGTGCATCAATCATCTGGTGTAATATGAATTCTTTATCCTCTTATTTTCCGCTTCATACAACCACTTCAACATTTAAAAATATAAATAATGTCACAATAAATTATTCATTGATTATAATATTTAAATATGATAATAATTTATATTCACTAATTAATAATTAAATATTATATTATATTATATTATATTATATTATATTATATTATAAGATTTTTAAGGTTTTAATGTTTTCATATTATAAAAATTTGTCATGTGACAAGAAAAAAAAAGCAAGAATTTGTGGAGGGGAAGACTGCAACATATACATAAACTTTTTCCCTTTTTTAAATATTGTTAGCTCAAATAATCAAACCGAAATTACCAAAAGGAGAGTAAATTGGCTTTTAAAAATTTTGTGGATGCTAGAGAGAAATGAAAGAAAAATAAACACAAGAATTTAGAGTGGTTCGGCCCAATTTCCTACTGCATTGTCTTAACTTTCCACTATTAAGGATTTTTCCAAATTTACTAATTTGATAACCTTCGAGGACAATGTTTAACATTGCAAACTCCCTTAAGGTTTATACTCAAATATTAAGACACAAGTCTTCTCAAAGATATACAAAGAAACAAACAAATAAATAATTCTTATAAGATCAAAGTGTTTGCAAGTTAAGCTCAATTATAATGAAAAACACTTGAACAAATAGAATGGAAATAAAGCTCACAAGTGTATGAAAGAAAAGTATGAAACTATTTGGCACAAAGGTTGTTTGATTGATCTTTTTGCTTGAATATGCTTTCTTGGTCGTTGTAGGATCTTTGGAAGCTGGTATTTATACCTCCCAATTGATTTTTAACCGTTGCAGTTGTTGGAGATATGAATAGTCATTGGGATGTGAAAATCAGTACATTTAATTCACTTGCAATAGCGAGTATAGATACCAGATAAAAAGGTATCAATAATTTTTGCACTAAATGCAAAATTCAGTGACCATTGGAGCTTAAATATCAATACCAGACAAATTTTATCGATGCGATATGAAAGGTATCGATACCGGATTGATACTTAGCTAAATTTGTGAAAAACAAAATGTCAATTTGTTACTGCTTTTCAAAAGCGTATTGCTATTTTTAAAACTCTCAATACTGGCCTAGAACTATTTTAACTAGTTTTTAAAATAATTTGATTAAAATTATTTTAACTTGATTTTTAGGTTGATTTAAAAAAGTTTCTAAGAGTTTTAAAGTAGGAATTGAAAATTTTATATCTTAGACTTCATTTGAGAAATCATTTTGTTAATTTTTGTTCAACTTTAACTTTTATTCAAGAACCCTTTAATTTGTTCTATCAAAACATACTATCAAATAAAGCTTAGTTTAACAGATATACTTTTTTAAGGGTATTTTGCATGTTATACTTTTATAATAGTTTTTTTTCAATTTGTTTATATTCAATAATTTAACTTACAATTTTACATATCACTGTAAATTTTAAAACAATTAAAAAAAAACCCCTTGCAAGTTGATCACTATTTTTACAAATTAAATACGCTATTAAAATTGATATAGATGTTTAAAAATATATCATAACTGGTCACAATATTTAAATTAATTAACAATATGCATTCACTAATTAATAGTTATATCATATATATACTAGTTTGCGTACTTGTGTGGTGCATAAATTTATTATGTGTTATATTTAAAAATATTTAACTAATTTATATTTTATTTTTAAATATAATATATTAACACAGAAAAAATAATAATTTTAAAATTAAAAAATTGGTAATAAAAAAATTTATAAAAAAGTAGTAATTAATTTTAATAATTAAAAATTAAGTGATTTATATAGTAATTAAAAATAAAAAATTATGATTTCGATTCTTTTTAATTGTAAGGTAGAACTTCATGCTCAATCACCTACATTTTATTATTGTCCTCCTATCTTTTTAGATATGAAAATAATTTTTAGTTAAATTATAGAAAAATAATAATGGTAGTCATAATTGACATGCAAATGCATTATTGTTCTAAAATGATTTTAAAATTAGATTTCATCTAAATCATAAAAATTAAAAGTGGTTTGAAATTTAGATTATCTATAATATATCTTTACAGTAAAATATTTAATATTTTTTTATTTTTTTAACAATTTTATTATAGATTCTGATTATATTTGTGTTTTTTTACACAAAGCTTAGAACTACTCATATCCCTCCCTCAACCCATAAAAAGGCGAATAATGCACCCCGCATCCTCTTTTATTGACAACAATACCCATGTCAATCGAATCAAAACTCAATTGACTATTATTGTATATTTGTAATCATTGATACAATTAATATGAAAAGGTGAAAAGAGTTTATATTTTAAACATAGATTGATAAGGTATTTTAAATTTTGTTTTTTGTTTTTTAAGATTCTTAATTAAAATTAAGTATAAATTAATATTTAAAACATGTGAAAATTAAAAATACTATTTAAAAAAATTCAAAATCTTTTGATATATATATATTAACAATGTTTTTTATTTTTTTTATTAGCGTCAAATATAGAACAATGTATAAAAAAAAGTCAAACTTTTTAAATCAGTATTTAATTTTTTTTTATCAACTTTTAACACTTTGAAATGTGCTTTTTGTTTTGAAAAGAAATATTTAAATTTTTTTTATAAAAGTTAATGATAAATGTCAGAAGTAACATCTTTTAGCCTCATTCTTAATGCGTTTTTGGTTGATTGTTCGATTTAAATGATGAAATTTATGCTCCTAATCTTTTAAACATATGTTTCTATATTTAGGATAGCCTTTGCGAGCAAAAGGAGCGACAAACGAGCAAAAATCGGAGTAATTTTCAAGAGCTATACGGGATGGACACACGACCGTATGAGCCACACGAGCTGCCACATGGCCATATTCCAGGCCGTGTGAAAATCGCGAATCGCACTCCAAACCGCGGGAAAATGTGTTTTTTAGGTTTTTTAGACATTTTAAGACCTATATATGACAAAGATAAGAAGAGGGGAGAGTGTCGTCATAGAATATTGAAGAAAACGACTCGAAAAAAGCCATTTCTAAAGCATATTTTCATCAAGATTGAAGATCTTAT
Organism: Gossypium hirsutum; assembly: GCF_007990345.1. Taxonomy (NCBI): domain Eukaryota; kingdom Viridiplantae; phylum Streptophyta; class Magnoliopsida; order Malvales; family Malvaceae; genus Gossypium; species Gossypium hirsutum. The sequence continues at coordinate 61,529,262 of NC_053441.1, read as the reverse complement.
TTTGATTTCTTTGAAGTTTATTATGAGTTTCTTTGTTTCTTATGGTTATATTGTTTTTAAGATATTTTTATTTGCTCTTATGAACTAATTTTCTGAATACCTATGGGAGATGAACCTTATGATGAATTCTGTCTTTTGATTTATGTTTTATGCAATAAATACTTGAATCTTGTTCTCAATTATGTATATTTAATTCTTGGTTTAATATTTCCAGACTATTAATCCATATTTGATGTGCTCAAATCAGAGGAGGAAAAGTCTCTGTTTAAGAGTAGATCTAGCATAATTGAGTGGAGTTGCATACAATCATAGAAATAAAACGATATAAATCTACTAGATTAGAGTCAAATCTAATAGGGGATCCATAGATCGAGTTAATGTGATAATAGAGGTTTTAATTAGAAAGAAATTTCAATTAATCAACCTAGAGCCAATTTCTCACCTAGAGTCAGTTTCTCTTACTCTGGAAAGAGATATTAACATAATTTAAGAATTTCTACAGATCAAGATACTAAGTGAAGAAGTTGTTTAATTCTTTCTTGGGTATTGTTTCGCTTCTTGGGTGTTAATCATTTGTTTTCCTGATTTGTTCTTTGTCGTATTCTTTAGTTAATTAATTTAGTTAATTTTAGTTTTAATCAATCTCTCTAATTTGTCAGTTAAATAGTAGAAAGACAATAATTACTAGTATTTTTAGTCATTGTGGGAACGATATCTTTGCTCACCGTAGTTATACTATTAATTGATAGATGCAGTTGTCTTAGTCAAATTTTTAGTTAGTTTGCGACTGCATCAATTAAAGTATAAAAAATTTTTAATCTAGTACAAAAAAAAATATTTTTTTGATAATGCTGCAAAAAGAATTTGCAATCCGATACATAACATGAAATTCAACTACAGTAATTAATTATTTTTGTCTTGACTTGTATGGAGCGGTGATTAAACCTCTTATTAGACACTCATTTGACACATGTTCAAACCATATTAACCCAATATCTTACCCTTAATATTGCAGAAAAAAAAAACAATTATTTTTAGCCATATATATAGAAAGACCCCAAACAATTGGCTATAATATTATAATTATGGATGGCCAAATCTTAGACACTACAATAAGCTTTAAGACGAGATATATAACCCCCAGGTTTAACAGCTGCTTGAGCGATTTCGGAGTAATAAAATTTCAAAAATTCTTCATGGTCATGAGGTTTGAAAAGAATGGGATTGTTGTCATCGACAAGCTCATTTGGAACCTTTATTACGTAGCCTCCTCTTGGCCTTGTAAATAGTCCCAAGCTATACCTATCTTCGTTACCCTTCATCATGACACGATGAGAAGGCGAAGGCAATCGACCATTTAACCATACCTGCAACAATATAAAAATTTTATGTTTTAAGTCAAGCTATTTACACACTCTGTGATGTAAAAAATAAGTGGAACTTACGCTAAGGGACTCTCCAATCAAGACTATGAAAGAGTTGGGTGAAGGCTTCATATTGATCCATTCACCATCTTTGCTTTGAATCTGTAGTCCATTAACCTCGTTTTGATACAAAAGGGTCATCGTATTAGTGTCACAGTGCGCAGCTAACGCATGGGTTGAATCCTTGGTTTTTGGCTTTTCATATTTCATGACCCTCAGTTGATAGTTTGTAGAGTCAATGAGCTCATCCATGTATTTCTCAAGTCCAAAACTCTCCAAAATCATCTTCAAAATTTTCTTCCGTAACTCGGATGCTAGTTGAGTGAAAGACGCCAGAGTTCTACTGCCAAATACAAAGCATATAATAAATAAAATTGCTCCTTTATTGGGAGAAATCTTTGTAATATTGTCTTTTGGGATGTTTATTTAGAACATGAATAATAGAGTTATTGTTCTTGATGTGTCTATACTTGATTTTAGCTTTAGGTTTTCAAGTGGTAGTGCTCTTATCCACTAGAATCTGAGGTTCAAATCAAGCATACACAACACGGGAACAATACCTCTATTGTTCTAAATTTGGATCGACGTATCAGAGAATGAAAACTTCAAAAACTTTTCCTAATAAGGAGGTCGGTTCCAAGAAGTCTAATAGTTTTGTTAAAGGGATTTTTGCAAGTGAAGTACCTAAAGGCTAAAAGTTGTATTAGAAATCAAATTGCATTTTGATGTTAGATTAAAAAAGTAAGTTAGTCTTTTTTGTTAAAAACTTCTTAAGTTGGTCTTTTTTATTAAAAATTTCTTTCGATTCAATGGTTCAAAACTATGTAGCTAACAAAATAACGAATCAATTACACATGGCGTGTCACATGTATCTCATGTTGACATAAGGGATTAGTTTTTAACATTACACTTGACGTGTCACATGTATCTCATGCTGACATAAGGGACTAGTTTTTAACAATAAAAATGGATAAAAAATTTTAGCAAAAAAATCAATTTGCTCTTTGATTTAATATCTAAAAATTTTTTTAATAGAAAAAATAAAATGCATTCTTGACTCCTATTACAAGAACTACCATACCTGAAACTTATGTTTCCTTGAGGCCATAAAGTGTTGGTGAGGCATTGTTCAAAGTTTTCAGCAATATGAGCATCATCCATCGCCAAGCTTTGAAACACACCAGATCGAAGATTCGAATAGCCACGAAAGGGCTTGTCGGAAACACAGAGTTTTTTAGTTTGTAAAGGCAAGTCAAAGGCCTCTTGCAAAGCCCCAAACACTGCCTTTCGAAGCTCCAGGATTGGATCAAACAATGCCTCGAAACAACCGTACTCCTCCAGTGCTTCCCGAACTTGGGATTTCACTAAATCCCATTTGGGGCTGCCAGGTTTCAGGTTTTGGTTTGAGAAATCTATAACTGGAACCATAGCCGGAGTTGTTGAGATCATCTCTATGTTTATATCAAACAATAATGCTTGAATGGCACCTTGAATATACAATCAATGAGATTTATAATTGCATTGGAAGTCCCTCCTTGCAAATCAAAGGTACAAAATAATGGGTATACATTTTTGTGAAAAAACCAAATTGCTATGATACAGATAATTTATATATTGAATAGCGATGTTAACATTCCAAATTGGATTGGTTTTTTATTATTTTTTCTTGTTTCTTGTTATTTGTCTGCTAGTAGAAACCAGCCATATACGGTCACAAATCACAGTCATCTGGTTTAATATGATTCTTTATCCTCTTATTTTCACTTCATACAATCACCTCAAACATTTAAAAATATAAATCAACTATTATTTTATATTTTTAACCATTGATTCGATTATGAAAAGTTGAAAAGAGTTTATATTTTAAACATATATTGATAAGGTATTTTAAATTTTGTTTGTTTCTTAAGATTCTTAATTAAAATTAAGTATAAAATAATATTTAAAACATGTAAAAAAATAAAAATAAAAATTAATATTTTCAAAATCTTTTGATATATATATTATTAGTTTTTAATAATGTTTTTATTTTTTATTAGTGTCGAAAATAGAACAATGTATAAAAAAAAGTTAATAATATTATAAAATAAAAAGACAATAAGTAAAGAACAAAGAAAATAGGGGAGCAAGAGAGAGAGCGCATATTTTATTGATCAATGGGGATCCTTTACAATCTTCTCCAAAGTCTATATTTATAGCTATAAGAAGTATAAATGAAATAGAACTCTACTTCTAATGACTATTAGAATTTAAAATATATCAAAATTTATCTAGATCTTGATAGACATTCACTTAATAAAATATTCACTAGAAGGATCCGGGTCGGGTCGTCGGGTCAGACACAAAACGATACCGTTTTGGTGTCTAGAGATGAAACCCAAAACGACGCCGTTTTAGCAGGTTAGATCTAGTGTTGTTCAGACACATGGATTAAGGTGTGGGTTCTAACAAAATGTAATATGCATAAGTCTTGTCCATAAGTATTTTGGTAGTATCCGTATGAATCTATGCCTTAATTTTGACTAACCAAAGGCATGAGTGCCTTTGGTGTTAGCGTAATGGGACTTGAGCCTTTTACTAGGGTTGGCTGAATGTAAGTGTCTCTGACTATGGCTTCTGTTTGACCGAAATTGTATATACTATTATTGTATATTTTGTTCTGATTCATATGTTTTGTGATATTATGACATAATACTATTACCGGTATTCTGAGCACATGTTAAAACATATTTACTGCCACCATTTTACTAAACGCATGATGGAAGCATGCACGCTATTTTTGCTAAAACTGATTGCATTTTGAAGCATGCCTACTATAATGATTCAGATTTTTTTTTTTGTGTTATAATGTATTGCATGGGGATCGGATGATATGTAAGGAGGAAGTTAGTAGCAGTTTATTTTATCTGCAATTAAAGGTGGTTTATTCACAATGCAGTGTATAGGGATGGATGAGATCTAGAGAACTCTTACTGTGGTGTGTAACCTTACTGTGGTGTGTAACGAATGTTGGTTAAGAACTTTCTTTGTAATATAAAATTTCAATGTCATTCATAAGCATGCACAAGCATACTATCAATTTTGTGATTCTATACTATTGTGATTTTCTGAAAAAACTGTTAACTTGTATGCTATGTCTACTGTACTGCATTGGTTACTTATGTATACGACTCACATTGAGCTTCTTAAGCTCACCCATTAATTTACCATCTTATAGATAACCAGTGAAGTTGGGATTCAGATACAACGCTTGAAGGATTATCTCAGACTTTTTTGTTACAACGTATATTCATCAACTGATTTCTATTGGATTGTGGCATGGGTTTAAACTTGGTATTTTACATTACATTGATAAACATTAAAACTGGATAAAAAAATAATTGGATTAGTTATGCATTTAAGTAAGTCTGATAATCTCACTTTTTCCGCTATGCAACACTGGAACTGGATTTTCTGAAAAGTGAACCCAATCAACTATTCAAAATATAAAATTGCTTAAAAACATTTTTTCCGAAACTGGATTTTTGAAAAGATATTTTAAATCAAGAAAATTTACAAAGTTTTCAAAAATACAAAACCTTTACGAATTAGTCTCTAGATTTCTTAGTTTAATAGCAAACATTTTTATTTTGTCTTTGTAAATTTTGAGGTCGCCTAAGTTTTCCAAATAACATAAAAGTTTTTGCAAGGTAACTCCTAACCCAATTTGGCTTAAAGCCTAATAATTTTTATTAAACTAAGAAAATTACCCAAACCTATTTTCCATAGGATAAGAAAATGGTTTCAAAAGTAAACTTCTGAATCCAATTGTTTTACTAGGACATTACGGTGACCCGCTAATCAATATTTTTGTTTTTTTCTCGATTACTTCCGGTTTGATCTAATTATTGATTTATTCAATTATTTCATTCAATCCATCAATATCAAACATTTATACATTATCATGACATGAATGAACCTATGAAATTTCATTTTTCGATGCCCCTAAAGTTTTACAATTTATTCAATTTAGTCCCTAAAATCGAAATAACTATATCATTCAATTTTAAGCCTCAATGTAAAAACTGACTTCAATTACATCCATTAGAGACTCTCTACTATCTATTTATATCAAAATATCACATCAATTTCACATTTTATTCACTTTAGTTATTATGTACAAAACTAATAATTAAACATTATAATTTAGTCCTTTTCATAATTTAAGCTTAAAATCTATCAATTTAACACCAGAATCTTCAAGAAATCAACAATGAAAATTTTTAAAAACTTTAACAATTTTACAAATTGGTACATAGGCTAGCTAAATCAAGCTCCCATAACCTCAAAAACATAAGAATTACAAGAAAATGACTTAAAATTTCTTACCAGTCAAGGGCCGAATGATCAAGCATTTTGAAAGTTTTCTTCAAGTTACTTCTATGGTGGTGGAAGGTTCTTTGTGGAAGAAGAAGAGAAATATTCTCTTTCATTCCACCAACTTTCAATTTATACAAAAAATTAAGGTTTTTAATTTAACCAATTAAATATAAGATTAGTTTTAATCTTACTTAAGAAATCTAAGCACTATCGTCCACTTTAACTTATCTAAGATGGTTTATTTTCCATTTTAGATCTTTGGTTAATTGCAATTTAAATCCTTAAGTCTTTGGCCAATTAAAAATCTATAGCTATTGAACATTTACAATTTACCTCCTACACCTAAATTAACTGTTAATTCAAACAAAGTATAGGACCGAACTATAATATACTTTTATATCAACTCCATAAATATTCATATTTAACATTTACAGACTCGATTTACGGAAATGAAGTTCTGAAATCGCCTTTTCCGACACCATTAAAAATCGGGTTGTTACACATACAACGAATTCAAAAACCTAATGACCCATTTGATCGAAAGAATAAAATCGATAAATTAAAAAAAAAGGAATCGAAAGCCACTTTGAACCATAACTAGCAAAGCAAAATCACTTGGTGTTTTCAAAATATCAAAACCCTAATAGTTTAGAAAATATCATTTCTACTATTGCGAAGGGTTGAGCAAGAAAATTTTTACCAGATTTCATTTTCCAATACAATATTTGACACTTTCTCGATTTAGGGTTGTACAAAATTTTAGAATTTTTTTTAGAAGTTTGAATACCCTTTTCATATTCGATGTGCTATACTAATTTTGGGTTTTTACTTTACTTTTTTTATTTTTTTCCTTGGAAATAAGTGAATTTCCATGTCAGATTTTATTGTTTTCCACATCAACAATTTTACATCTGGTACGCACAAATTAGTTCCATTAGTCACGACAGCATAAGTTAACAGTTAATATGGGTCAACGTTGATTTCCATTAATAGAAGGGTAACATGATTTTTTAGATGAATAACACAATAGAGTACATTTTTTTAAGGGCTCAATTAATTTTCTTAAATATTTCTGACTTTCAATTCAAAAAAAGGGACACTTATTTTGGTATTAAAATAATAAAGATTGAAAAATATATAAAATTTAAATGTTAGACATAATATTAATATTAAAAAAAATAATCATAAATTCTGAATCTCGAACATATATAATAAAACTGACATAAAAAAAAATACAAATACATGTATATTTTGCAATAATAGCTTGAGCTTCAATCAAAGAAATGTTGCACACTTTTTGGGAACGAAGTAAAGGGACATATTTTATATATAGATTTATTCTCAAAATACACTTTGCCATTGTAAGTCATTAAACGAAGTGGAAAAATAACATGCTATTTTTTATATCGGTATATTTAATATTTTTATTTTGGAATCTAAGTATTTAAACTTGTCAAATATTATACAAATTGCTTAAAATATTAATAGTATTAATTTTTTAAGTGACAAAAATATCTAATGTGTGACCATTATGTAGTAGATAACATGGAATTTAGTGGGGAAAATGATTACATTTTCATCGAGATTAAGATCACTTTAACTGTTAATGACGGCAATGATTCAAGAGGGATCACGTGCTTAAAGCATGACCCGGACTTCATAAATCCCTCAATTCCACAAAAATTTCGTCAATATGGGAAGAAATCCTTATTAAAAAATTGCGGTTTGAGCTATGATTAACGAATGAATATTGAAAAATAAAGTAACAATTTTAAAAACCCAAAATAAAAAATTTATTATGTTAAATTAAAAAATTAAATAAATAAATAAATAAATTGAACTAAAAGTAATTGAACATTTAAAATAAAAAAGAAAAAAATTCATATCATCTATTACATGTCAGTCATACATTAATAATTTTTACTACCTTTTAAAAAATTAACTTTATTAGTATATTGAAGTAATATGTATAACATTTGACAAATTTAGCTACCAAATTTTTAAAAAAAGTTTAACTATCAATTTTTTAAAAAACAATATAAAGTTTAGATATCTAATATTATATTAAGCCTTATATATATATATATATAAAAAGTCATGGTGAAGATAGAGGGGGAGCCAAGGGTCTGGCCTAAATAATGAAAATTTTCTCCTTTAATTCTTTGAGTATTTGTAAAGTTAAATTAATTTATTTTGGTCTTTTTGTAATTTAAAAATTAAAATTAAATTACGTCTCCTCTAAAAATAAAAAGTTTATAATTTAATCCATTCAAAATTATAAACTTTTATGTTTATATAATAACCGAATTACATTTTTAACTCACTCAAAAAATTATAATTCCAATTCAGTCCTTCCCGAAAAATTCTGACTTCCCCCCTATCAACAATGTAAAAGAAAAAGGCGGGGGGGGGGGTGGAAGTAAGATGAATTGAATTAGAGATTAAATTAGTAGAAGCATATAGTTGCTTCAACCCTTCAAAAATGGAAACAGATAGTATATTTTAATTCCAGAGATAAAAGGTACCTTCATGCTTGAAACTTACTGAAAAATTAGATGACATTTCAAGCATTAAAACAATAAAAGAAATGAAAAGAAGACATACAATACAAGCAAACCTAGCAGTTTTGAATTCTATAAATAGAGACGATAAAACCAAGTGTTCTTGCATCATTTGGATCATAATCTTTTTCTTATAATGGAGATTCTAAGAAGCAGCTCTATTTTTATCATTTTGCTCGTCTTTGTGCCAGCTCTGATTCAAACAAAAGCAGATTCTGTGTATTGCAGTAATCCAAGAAGCCGATGCTATGGAAAATACATAGAATGTCCCTATGAATGTCCAAGCACTAGCTATGGCAATTACAAAGCTAAAGTCTGTCATGTTAACTGTGATTCATCCGTCTGTAAATCTTATTGTAAACGTAAGTTTCACCTATTGCTGCTCCAAACTTATATGAATGTTCAATTAATTTCTCTTTTTTTGGTTTTGGTTCTTGATTTTAGATCGTAAACCAGACTGTAATGGTCCTGGATCAGCTTGTTACGATCCTCGTTTCATTGGTGGTGATGGCATTGTGTTTTATTTCCATGGAAAGAGCAATGAGCATTTCAGCTTGGTGTCCGATACCAATCTCCAAATCAACGGTCGCTTCATCGGTCATCGTCCCGCTGGTCGAACCAGGGACTTCACTTGGATTCAAGCGCTTGGGATCTTATTCAACTCTCATTCTTTCTCCCTTGAAGCCATCAAAGCTGCAACATGGAACGATGAAGTGGACCATTTAAAGTTCAGTTACAACGGGGAGGATTTAATTGTCCCAGAAGGGGCTTTGTCCAGTTGGTATTCACCTGAAAAAGATGTGAAAGTCGAAAGAGTTGCAAATAAGAACAGTGTGATTGTAACATTGAAAGATAGTGCAGAGATTATGGTGAATGTGGTTCCTGTGACAAAAGAAGATGATAAAATCCATAACTACAAAGTACCATCTGATGATTGCTTTGCTCACTTGGAAGTTCAGTTTAGGTTCTTTGCCCTTTCACCTAAGGTGGACGGGGTGCTCGGCAGGACTTACCAGCCGGATTTCCAGAACCCGGCGAAACCCGGTGTGGCAATGCCTGTTGTTGGTGGTGAAGATAAGTATAAGACCACCCAACTTCTTTCTGCAAATTGCTTAACTTGTTTATACTCGCCGGAAAATAGTTCGAACCAGGAGATGACATCTGTGACTGAATATCTACCTCTTGATTGCACCAGCGGGGCTTCTGCTGGATATGGAATTGTTTGCAAGAAATAATGGAATAATGGGTTTTATTAGTTAAAACATTAGAAGCTTTTATGGCTATGGCTTCTGTCAATAATGTTATGTATTCGAAAACTATATATATACATATATAATGTAACTTTTTATGTTGTTTATGTCTGCATTGATGGCTGTATAATGGAACACAGTAATTGTAATAATAAACATAAACCTCTGATTCATCTACCGTCCACAAGGATTTACGAGTGAATCTTCGGCATTACAATCGGTGCCAGAATTTCCCCCGTTGGTCATGGTTACACTATTATCAAATGACTCAAGCGGTGTCAACCGAATCGCCGGGATATGGTTCATACTGTTATCATCGGGTTCAGTTAGCACTGATGACGTCTCCTCCAGCTGAAGAGCATACTCGAGGTTCCATAAAACATCTCCCATCGATGGTCTCTCAGTCCCATGCTCGGCAAGGCACTTCTCAGCTGTCTCTCCGTACTTCTTAAGAGAAGCCGGATTCAATTTCCCGACCAGATTAGAATCCATGATTTGATTCAACATACCTTTCTTGTGCCAGCTCATTGCCCATTCCGCGATATTAACTTGTTCTCTTGGGAGAACTGGATTTAAAGCCGACCTAGCACAGAGAACTTCCATCAGAACCACCCCGAATGAATACACATCAGACTTCTCAGTGAGTTGCTGTCTTCTAAAGTATTCGGGATCAAGGTAGCCAAAGCTACCCTTAACAGCAGTACTCACATGTGTCTGATCTAAAGCTGGACCGGTTTTTGAGAGGCCAAAATCTGATACCTTGGCTACAAAATTCTCATCCAAGAGAATGTTTGTTGTCTTCACATCCCGGTGAATAATGCTTCGGGCTGCAAATGTGTGGAGGTAATGAAGTCCTCTAGCAGCGCCAATGCATATATCAAGTCGTTGCTTCCATGTTAGAGATGGAAAATTTGTTCCATAAAGATGGCTTCTAAGGGGTCCATTAGCCATATACTCATAAACAAGAATCGTTTCCGATCTTTCATCACAGTAGCCAATAAGAGAGACAAGGTGACGGTGACGAAGTTTAGATAGCATTTCAATTTCAGTCATAAATTCAGCAAGGCCTTGTTCGGATCTCGAGTTACCTCTTTTGACAGCACAATTAGTCCCATCTTCAAGCATTCCTCTGTAGACCCTACCAAAACCACCAACTCCTAGTAGTAGACTCTCATCAAATTTGTTGGTAGCATCAAGGATTTCTTGGAGGCTGAAGAACTGACCGAAACTCGAGGAGGCCGATGAGATGCAGCTTGCCGTTCCACTCTTTTTTGATGCCATCGACATTTTGGTCATTGTTTGAGAGTTTCCGTGTAAGGGATGTCCTTGATGATTAGCTTTAGGCTTCCGCATCAACAGGCAACAACAGCAGAATCCGATGAACACCAGTGCAATTACAGCTCCAACAAGAGAACCAATTATTATCCATATCTTGTTCTTCTTCAGAGATGATAGCGGAAGGAGATTCTTTACAGAAGAAACCCCATCGAGGCTACCAGCCTCATTGCTGATTTTCATAATCTCCAACCCGCTCAATGTTGCATTAGTGATATCCGTCACTGAATCCGGACCAATACTAACAGTCAAAGTATCAGAACCCGCTGAGGAACTGGAGATGAAGTCCATATAGTAAGGCACATTTAGGTTGCTCGTCAATGTTGATAGGTCAAGACTTGCAGCAGCAATATCATCATTTAAGTACAGATTGAAAACCAAAGCATAGAGAGACTGACTGGAGATATCACAAAAATGTGCCCGGACGAAGTACCTGAAGTTTGGATTGACAGGGAAGACCCAAGTTATATTGAAGTTCATGTTAGATACATTTGCATCACCCATGGTTTCAGCAGTAGCATAGACCCAATTCGGTGCTGTTTCCTCTGTAATGGAAGCAGTATATTTGATGGAAGCTGGATCGATTGAAACATTCAGAGCAGAACCATTTACACGGAGATATTTCGAATCATTCTCCCATGTTCTTCCCAGTGTATCATTCTGAGCACTAATCAAGGGCCCTCCCATGTTTAACCGATAAACAGTTTCCATCCCAAACTCCGAAAGACCACTAATAGGAGTAGATCGATTCAGAGCTAATGCCTGGTCAGGCAAGACTGAATCTGGGATGGACACAACTTCGATCGCATTAACAAACGAAACCAAATCATTCCAAGGAACAAACGTAAGCGACAAGGTAACAGAAGTCACATTGATTGCAAACTCCTTGAACAAAAAAGAACCATTATAGTTCTCGAAAGTGAAGTTGTTCAACAACACGAAACCATCAGTGACAACCGTTATCGGAGCAGATATCAAGTTATGTCCCGATTTCGGAACCACAACAGGAAAAAAATATAGCCGGATCCAATGCCGACCTCGTTGTTTGATATCGAACTCGTATGAAGCAATGCTGGAAAAAATCCGAGCGGATCGAAATATAGAAGATGGAACACTGGAATTAGAGCTAGCAACATAATAACTTCTTTTGGCCTTTAAGGAAATTGAAGAATGAAGAAAATCAGGAACAAAAGTTCTACCTTGAAATGTGACATTTTGTGAAGAACCACAAACAATTAAGTAGTTATCAGTAGGAGTGAATGATGCCTGTATTCTTCTATAACCCAAAAATTCAAACAAAATAACAGCTAAAACCAAAGATAGCCACTTCCCTACATTCATCTTCAACAATAAACCCCAAAGTTCTCAATAAACTAACATATAAAGAAACCCCAAATTCCCATCAAAATTTGAACCTTAAAATACTAATAATTCAACCCCTAACTAGAACCCTAATGCAGAATGACTACTAAAGATTAAAACCTTCATCAATGGCCATACCTCAAAAATGAAGCCAAAAAGAGAAACAAACCAGCTATTCCCTGGTAGGAAAAAGTGCAGCAGCTGTATATAAAATCAACTACTTTTCCACTCGTTTTGGTTAAGCTGACTTTTTGAGGGAAAAACTAAGAGGACCCAACAGTTCTAATGAAAGAAAATTACGTAATTGTCTTTAATATGTGTCTTTGAATTTTCAGCCTGGGAAAAAATGTATCACTTCCCATCAAAATCCAGCTGTTTGTTATGTCTCTCTCTATTACTCTGTACACTGAAAAAGGTTTGAATTTTCAGAGTATTCATTAGCCTCACAAGCATTGGACCCTGGTTATGATATAATTTTTTGGGTAAATTGCACTAGTAGTCACCTAACGATTAGTAAATTTCTTTTTGGGTCACTCAAATATGAAAGGTTACAAAATTGTTACTCAATTATTCGATTTTGTTTTTGTTGGTCACCAGCTGGCTAAAGTAAAAATAAAAATACCAAAAAATCCAAGATAGTGGGGTGACAAAAAAAAGATAAAATTGAATAGTTTGAGTGTCCATTCTACAACTTTTCATAGTTAGATGACTAAAAAAGAAATTTACTAATACTTGAGTGATTATTTTATAACTTTTCATAGTTGAGTGGGCAAAAATGAAATTTACTAATAGTTGAGTGGGCAAAAATGAAACCCACTTTTAGCATAATTTTAGAGAGATCTCTCGACTTTGGTCAAATGTCAAAAACAAAAGTGCCCTTGTGTTAAATTGGCTAATGTGCCACATCAACAATTCATTAGTGGATTAACAGGATTTTTAATTATTAGTGACTAATTTTAACAATTACTTAATTAGATTGACTAAATTGAGAAATAGAATTTAGAGTGACCAAGATAGGACAAACCCTATTTTAGAGTAACCTTGAGTATAGTTTACCCTTCTTCTTTTTAACTAAATGTTGATTAAATCATTAATTTTTTAACGATGTTGGCATGACAACTCGCATGACAGCCAATGTGTACTTCATGCTAATATGGTATTATTTATTTTATATGTCATTTCAACAAATAATTTAAAAATATATATTCAAAATTCAAAAAATTATAAAAAAAATCGTAAAAAATATTAGTATGAAGTATATGTAGATTGTCATGTTTAAAAAAATTAATGTTTTAGCCAATAACTCCATTAAAAAACAATAATTTGACTCTTTTTAAAAAGTTGGTGGTTAAATTCGACTCTTTTTAAATGGTTTAATGCCAACTTTAACTCGGACCAAATTAATAAAAAAATATAAACACTAAAAACTAAATTTAACATTATTTCTTTTCACTAAAAAGAGCATTATGCATATTTTTAATTCTCATTAAATTTAATTTTTTTTAGTCTCGTAATTAAGTGATTTTTTTTTACTCTTAAAACGTAACAATTCAACTCCAAACTATTTTAGTAAAAAAAATTATTTCGAAATCTTTTAATTTCATTTAGATATTCTAAAATAAAATTCTTGACTTCGTCTTGTAATAATAATAATTATTTTACACAAGTTTTGCTAATTTAGGCTCCGTTTGATTGCCAGTAAAATTTTTTCCGTAAAATAATTTCTAGAAAATGTTTTACTTTTATGTAAAATGATTTACTGGAAAATATTTTCTGGTGTTTGATTGAATCTGTGTAAAATATTTTCTGCTGTTTGGCAGATTTTCGAAAAATATTTTCCGGAAAAATTGTTTTTACATATATTAATATATATTAATAAATTTTTATATTTTAAATTGTTTTTACATATATTGAATGATTTATTTATAAATAAATAAATCAAATTAAATATATAATAATACTCAATTATTAAAATATAAAAGCATTGCAAACTACTTCCGAAATTTACTGATTAGTAGTGAATCAATTGTAGTGATCTCCTGATGAAATTACGCTCAGCATAAAAGCAATTTTTTTGTTGTCTTACAAACAACACAGATAGCATCATTATCAAATTTCAGCCACTCTCAAGTATAACCAATTCCTTAGCCAACCAATCTACATTGTAACACAAAGCTATCTCCTATAAAATTTATCCCAATGCACACATTTACAGACATAAATATGTATATATGTATGCCTTCAATAAATAGATAACCATATGCATGCAATCAGCTATGTTCTAGGATAGAATTGTGGGTGTGATAGGACCCACAAACTTCTTCCCATACAAAAACGACATTGGCAGATACACCATTCGACAAAGACACCACATTCTTCCTACAGAATTGTACAAAATTATTGTCTAGAATAGAATAATGTAGAACCTTTGGAACAGATATAAGACCTGTAAAAAGGAGACTATTTACTAACAAACTTTTGAAAGGAACCATGTTCTAGGATCCACTCACGTGCTTTCTCAATTGCCCCTTCTCCACCTTCAGCACCTTCACCAAGCAGCCTCAAGCTAACATAATTTAACACAGTACCAAGCATGGTGCTTAGACCTTCAATGTGAAAACCCCAACCACCATCTTTATTTTGCAAGAAAACAAACAACTCTCAGAACAGAGCAATTTTCTTCATTTGTTTATATGGTAATGACAATGCCAACTGACATCGAATAGTTAGTAAAAGGCAATTGACCTAAGTGGGTTGGTTTTCCTTTCATCCAGATAGCACTATGCTTGCTTAGAACAAGCTCAACTGATGTGAGAAACATTCCAGAGAGCTAGCAGACAATAATAACATAATTATGTCATAATTAGTTCATAACATAATATCTACTCAACAAGTGGAAATCATAAAATCTTAAACACACACAGTGCACATTGTTTGCCTGATGATTGTACAGATATCTGCATATCTCATATTGATGCTCTTTTGATAAGACAGTATTCAAGGCTCCAGTAACATATAATGTAATAACCTGTTGCAGTTTATAAACAAAGCTTAAATTACATATCATCCAATTATTAGTTGTTGAGAGATGAAACAATGTCAAGGTAATCAGAAAGCTATTGAAATGTAATTATCAAGGGATCTCAGAGTTAAAAAAATAGACATAATGACAAAATAAATGATTGGTTCTTCCACTACACGTACAAATGTGAAATGTCAAAAGATTTTGAGAAGCAGAAATTTAATTTCTTTGTAGATTAAGCCACAGAAAAGACATTAGTAATTTCCACATTAACAAACAGATCAGAATCAGATATAGCTTTGTTAAGCCTTATCAAACCAGGAAGTAGAAACATAGTGCCCCCATAATCTCCTGGCCAATGTCCATCATCTGTTTGTATTGTTGAATAAAAATCAAGGGCACTGCACAATGTTGTCATTACAGCCTCTTCCTTGACATCTTCAAACTCTTCCAGTTTGGTTTGTGGTAAATTAGTGACAGATTGTTTCTCCTCCGCAAACTACATCCAGAAAGAACTATAATGACCTTCAAAATGCAAAATGGCTAAAACAAACAACAATGGTTTAGACAACGTGTCAAAAACAAGAAATCTTTTCTCCACTCTTAATTGTTTCCATATAATCTGGATATGAAGTTTACCACAGCAGAAGAGAAAAGTTTTAAGCTTCTTCTTTTTCCTTTTTTGAAGTTTTTTGTCAAATCATGAAATCAATCATAGAAGTAAAATTTCCCTGCAATGGAAAGACTAAAGAGAACTATATGGAAATCCCAACCGCAGAGAACCAATTCTTCCAAAATTGGAAAACAAATTACATGAACAACTAATTAACAAAAAACCCCAAATCTCAATTTCAGCACCCAGATTAACCTGAATTCTCATGAGAAGATCAGAACTGTGTTTTTTGTGGAAACGGTTATCCCGAAAACTCTGACGATCCATTTCCACCTTAGAAAGCTCTTCTGGGGTTCCTGATTCAGGGCAGAATTCCCAGACTTGATGAACACCGGTGTCTGGTGTTAAGAATCGGTGTTGGCTGATGGCTTGTAATTGATTTTATGCGAGGAAAATATTTTCAGCCAAACAAACACTGGAAAAGGCGGAAAACCTTTTCCGGAAAATGTTTTACTACAATCAAACAGACCATTAATATCAGAAAGGTCCATGAAAATCCTGTCACGTGAAGTTTCTATATTTTGTTTAATCCTTTCAAAAATATGAAAATAATAAATTAATAGATTATAAATTTATAAAATTATGTTTGATTTTTTAAAAATTTATTATTTAATTTCGGTTCCTTAAAAAAAATTTAGATTCACCCCTAGGAACAAATATAAATTGAGAAATTTAGGCATATATGCCGTTTTGGAAAAAAAATTAGAGATTTAGACCGATTTTTTTCAAAATGTAAGGACATATGGCAAAAGTGCGTTTTGCACAACATTTCTTTTCTTTTTTAAAAAAATAAAAAAGTATATATATTAACACAATTAAGAACTCGGGGATGTTGATTTTCTGCCTGTTGGACCAACGACTATAATCTATAGAAAATCCCCTAATGGCTCTAAAATGTTTCCTTAGATAAACCCCTCCAATTATCATGTTTTTTCATTCAATCTCATTTATCTATTCTCTCAACTCTTTTTTTTCTTAATTTTCTATCCTAATCCCTCAAATTTGTCCCAATTTTCTAGCCTAATTGTTATATCTTGCTTTATTTGATAATATGTTTGGGCAAATTACCAATATAAGCCATTTTTTAAATTACCGAAATGGGCCCATTATTTAAGTATTTACCGGAATGGTCCATTTTCTGGCAAATCACGTCCACGTCAGCGCGATGTCAGGGGATGCGCCAGGAAATCATGGCCACGTCAGCGCAAGATGCTGACATGGCAACAAATCGCGCCCTCTAGAATTCGATTTGCTGCCACGTCAACAACTCGTGTTGACGTGGCCACGATTTCCTCCCGCGCATGAATAGTGCTCCAACGGTCAAAAATTTGACTGTTGCCCCCCCAACGGTCAAAAATAAAAAACTATAAATACCCCCACCCCTTTTTATTTTTTCACAAACTAATCCTCTCTCATATTTCCTCTCAAGTTCCTCTCAATTTCCTTCCAAAATTCTCTCAAATCCGTATTTAATTTCAATTTTCTCTCAATTTTCTTTTTTAAAATAATTTTAAATTTTTTATATTTTTTTATAAATCGTAAAAATTTTTACGATTTCATCAATGGCCGGATAATTGACTCGTCTTGATAAGCATCACATATCGGTGGAACAAATGAAAATAGTAAGTGTAAAATTTAATTTTTAAATATTATTTAAGAATTTTTTATTTATGCATTTTTAGATAATTATTAATTTATTATTTGTTATAAAAGTCTGTAGATCGGGTATTGGAATGCAAGATCCGGAATATGCATGCTCCTCCATCACCGTTGGTAGAGAACTACCTACAGGAAGCGGGTTTTTGGCACATGGCGACGGTAGGCCGGGGATGCAAGTTGTACCTGAAACTAATCAATGCGTTGATCGAGAGGTGGAGACCCGAGACGCATACATTCCATCTTCTATGTGGAGAGTGCACTATCACTCTAGAAGATGTCAGTCTGCAATTGGGATTGCCGGTGGACGGGTACCCAGTCATCGGGTCTGCCCAATCTAGCGATTGGGAGGCGGTGTGCTACGAGCTTTTGGGCACTATTCCAGAGAAAATGGATGGAGATAAGATCGAGATGGGCTGGTTACGTGACACATTCCCTAATCCGGATAAAGATTCAACCGAAATTGAAAGAATTCGATATGCTCGGGCATACATTCTTCAAATAATTGGAGGTTCTCTGATGCCCGACACGTCACGGAGCCGCGTACATCTAAGATGGCTATTGAAACTCGTTGATTTTAAAGCAGACGGTGAATTGAGTTAGGGGTTTGCCATCTTGGCAACGTTATATCGGGAGATGTGCGGGGCGACGCGACTGAGGAGAGCAAAAATTGGAGGTTGCCTGTCACTACTGCAGTCGTGGGCATGGTTTCACTTTCCATTTCTACGTCCTCGAGTGGACCACTCATATACATTCCCACTCATAACGAGGTAAATTTTATATTAGATTTTACAATTATTATGTAGATTTTTAAAAATAAAAGTATGCTAAAAATTTATTTAATTAAGTGGAACCATCCGGCAAGTCATGCTCGATTACCTACCTCTCTTGAAGATATACGACTTCTATTAGACCAATAGTCGGAAGCACATGTAAGTATTAAATAAAATTGATATTTCCATTATTCGCTAGTCAATTGGCATTTAGTATTTAGTATTATGTATATACCTAATATTTCTATCATATTCATATAGTTTCAATGGACACCATACGAGGATCCAGCAATTCAGGCAGTAATCTCGGAAGAGTTCTTACAAAATCCACAAGCTTGGCAGGTGAAAGTCGTGTTGATCAACTACGCAACCGTGGAGCCGCACCAGTCAGACAGAGTGCTACGACTGTTTGGATGTAGACAACCGATTCCCGTAGATCCTAAGGTGTTTGACGATCAACACAAAGTCGACCTTCGGCAATTGAATACGAATTGACCGAGTTACTAGTCCAAGTACATGGAAATATGGGAAGATCGGTATGAATATATACCTACTCGAGAACCAATCATCGTTCCGGAGTTAGCGTGCGTTCCAGAATATATGCCATGGTTTAGGATCCATGGCAAGCCGTATTTACTGACGCCAGAGGAGAGGCAGCGGCAAATACATGTCGAAAGAGAAAGGCGCGGGCCTCTAAATCCAAGACGACAACACGACGAAGGCAGCCCCTCAACGAGGCCCAGACATTCACCCGGCTCATCATCAGCGGCCATACAATCACTAGGCCCAACGAGAGCACCGACATAGTCACTCGACGCAGCAGTTCAGCCGATGATACCCACGCAACCGCCTTTTCAGATGATGCCAGGTGCGTTTCCTAGCCCTTATATGTATCCTAACCCTTATATGTATCCTTTTTCGAGCCCTATGGCAGGTTGGAGCCAAATGTTCGGTTCAGCTCCATTTCTTATTATGCCGAGTGGACCGCCAATGTATAGGCCAGCGGCGCACCAGGGATCGCAAGAGGGGCTGTCGAGGAGCTCTCCTTTTTACCAATCCCCACCAACGTATGGGTTTCAAACACCATCGCCGTTCATGATGTAAACACCTCCACATACACTATTCTTTGAAGGTGGATCATCGTCCCAAGTCCGACAACCAGATGTCGTACCGGAAGAACCAGAATCCTCGCCGGAGGAACAACAACCACCGCCGAAAGCTAGAGAAAAGAGGAATCCAATGCGTAACCATCGACGGCCGCCATGTGGCACTGAATCCCCCGGGCATAGACATTGATTGCCGTATTTAAATTTATTTGTACAAATATTTTGAATATTTTGATATTATTTGATGTAATAAAATAGAAGTTTATTTAATGTAATAAAATAGAAAATTTTGAATATTTTGAATATTTTGAATATTTTGAATATTTTGATATTATTTGAGAATTCTACTAACCATTAATACCCTTAACTTAAAAACCCTAACCTAATTTAATTAAAAACCCTAACCCTTAACTTAAAAACCCTAACCTAATTAAATTAAAAACTATAAACTCTTAACTTAAAAATCCTAACCCTTAACTTAAAAACCTTAACCTACCTAATTAAAAACCCTAATCTAATTAAATTAAAAACCCTAACCTAATTTAATTAAAAACCCTAAACCGTTAACTTAAAAACCCTAACCTAATTAAATTAAAAACCCTAAACCCTTAACTTAAAAACCCTAACCCCCTTAACTTAAAAACCCTAAACCTTAACTTAAAAACCGTAAACCCTTAACTTAAAAACTCTAACCCTTAACTTAAAAACCCTAACCCCCTTAACTTAGAAACCCTAAACACTTAACTTAAAAACCCTAAACCCTTAACTTAAAAACCCTAACCCTTAACTTAAAATTCCTAACCCCCTTAACTTAAAAACCCTAACCCTTAACTTAAAAACCCTAAACTAAGTTAATTAAAAACCCTAAACTAAGTTAATAATTTTACTTTCACATAATGTTAGATTTGGAAAAATGTTTTGACTGGTACTAACAATTAATAATTTTATATAATTTGAAATTTTTACTAACCATTAATACAATTTATCAATTAATAATTTCACAAACTTATTTTTTTTACAATTACATTCAACTATTGCGATTAGGGCATAATCGACTTGTATGGCCTGGATTCCTACACCATCCGCACAACTTTGTTTGACTGACTGTTTCTCGGATATCCATATTGTTACGTATTCTAGTCGAGCAAGGTCGACCCTTTAGTTTGCGATGTAATTCTCTAACCGGTAACAGCTTAAAAAGAGTAAGAGATACGGGTGGCCACTTACGTTCATCTGGGACCAGTGGGAAAACATGTCTCCAAACGTTGTACATGTTTTCTAATTTGTACACTTCGTCCACATAACTCATCGGATCCAGACGGAGATTCTGGCAAGCTGCAATAACATGCGCGCATGGATAACGAAGTGCTTCAAACATCCCACAGCCACAAGTCCTATTTCGCAAGTGTACACGATATTGCCCGCCAATAACACCTTAGTGCGGTCTGTCAAACTCTGTCATGCGAAACCATAAATTGTCTCGATCGTGACACACTATGTGCATGGTGTTTGCCCTCGCCTTGGCCTTGTTAATTTCTTGAACTACCTTACTGCACCATACATGGCCTCCCTGCATCTGGCCTGCATAACTTGCTGCTCGATTTGGAAATAGCGCCGCCAAACGAAAATATGTCCCTCGCACAACTGATGTTACCAGTAGATGGCGCGTTCCTTTAAGAATAGAATCTATGCATTCAGCCAGGTTCGACGTCATATGGCTATATCGTAGGCCGCTGTCGTATACTTGTGCCCACTGTTCGAAACGTATGTTACAAAGGTAGTTCGCCCCTTCTCTGTTAATTGAACATAAAATTGCCAACATCTCGTGAAAACGATCTTTATTTATTTCATACCCTACCAATATAATATCATAGCGAATTATTTACACTACTTCTACCAATAAAACTAATTCAAATTGACAAACGAAATAACACATATATAGACTAAATACCCATGTTAGTCACTTGTCGTTGTTCGCTCTTAGATGGATATTGCCTGTAGTAGTTCGAAGAAACGTGTCTTAGGCAATATCTATGGTGTGTGCGCTGCCATAAGCTTCCCTGTCGACCAAATGCAGCTAGTATACCGGCGCCCCAATCTGAAATAACACAGATATCAGGTTGGGGGCACACATGCCTCCTTAACCTAAAGAGAAAGAAATCTCAGTCATCAGACGACTCCCCCGATGTTATTGCAAATGTAATTGGAAGAATTCTCCCACCGCCATCCTGTGCGACTACAAGCAATAGCCGATGAGTATACCTACCGAACATGAAGGTACCGTCAATTTGTACCAACGGCTTACAGTATGGAAATGCGTCTCAGCATTGCTTAAAGGTCCAAAACAGGCTTTTGAACACTTGGCATCCACGTAGCAATCGGCCGTTGTAGTACGCATGTTTCGTTTGAAGGTGTGTGATGGCACTTGAGACGTATCTCTCTAGCACTTGACACCACTGCCATATTTCATTATATGAGGCGTCCCACCCACTATGCATCTTCTCTAACGCCTTTTGCTTAGCTATCCAAGCCTTGCGGTAAGAGGGCGTGTACCTCATTTGGCTACGGATATTGGCAATTAACACCGGCACTGAAGTCCTAGGATCTACTTTTACTGTGGGCAGTATCAAGCTAACTAACATAGCTGAATCCATCTTAGGATGATCTTGTAAAACACCTATAAACCAAGTACATTAAATAATGCAACATTGCATAATAAAAGTATTATTCAGAAACCGTCAATACTATACCTGCAGCACATGTATGTGGACCTTTGTACTTTTTAACCTCCCACAACCCTGTCCTTTTCCTTAACAAGGCGTAGATTTTCATTGAACATGTGCCGTCTTGGACCGCACACTTCACCTCAAACTTATCAGATTTGGATGTAACGACGTAGTAGTTAACGCTGTTTTTAATGCTATGTTGTTTCAAAGCACCAATAAAACTATCATTGTTGGTAAACTGATTACCAACTTCAAATTTACTGGAATCTACCCCCGAACTTGTACAATCACGCAATCGGTGTGGTAGATCTGGAAACTCTAAAGCATCATCTACAGACAGATCGACATTATGCATATGGGCTAGAGGTGAGTATGCTCTGAATCGTGGATTTTCCTCTTTATCTGAACTCCTTTCAGCATCTTCAAGTTCTCTTGGAATAGGATCCGGTTCAGAAAATAAGCCAACTTCTGCACCATATAGCCCAGGCTTTCGAGGTGGATCCACATCGGAGTCATCTTCTAACCCACAATCATCTACAGCGTATGAGGTCCCCTCACCGGTTGACGTCGTAGGGAGTACATCATCCCTTATTCTGGGCATTTGATAACGTCCCCAATTGGATGTAGATTGCCACCCACTAGAACTTGATGTCGTTCTCCAGTACGTATTTCCAGCATCAAATGTCAAGCCACCGACGTACATGTCGCATCCACCGACAGAGTGTCTCGCGGGGGATGTACATTCGACACCGCTACCGAATATAGGCTGTTTCGTATTTTGTAACCTGCTAACCGAGTGGCGGCCAGGGGTCGTGTATACATCTCGAACACCGGTCGTAAGTACATCAGTTGGTGATGTAAATTGTACATATAACTCAATATAAGGTACTCCACTAGCAAGATGAGTCTGTACCATTGCCTCCAAGCTACGAGCACCTATTATGTCGAACGAGTCATATGTTACCGGATCAACAGAAGAACAAAATCAATACGTGATAGACAAAACTTTCATTGGTGTCGTTCTGAAAATTTTACGCCTAATTCTTTTACGAAGTTCTATCAAATCTATGTTCTAGTTAAAAACTAGTCGCACTGTATTCTCCGACAAAAAAATAACACCATTCTCGGTGTGGCAAACCTCATCATAGTAGTAAATAATAGCACTAATACATTCACTCATATTTGAAACTCTAGCCTTCTTAGCCTCTTTAAATTGTTTCTGTTGTGACTTATGCATTCTGAGAACATTTTCTGCCTAATTTAGAGCCTCAGCCCAAACATGCTACTGTAGCAAAAGCGTGTCCACGAGGGCGCGATTTTCACAAATTCTTCTCAAATAGTATCCTGCTAGAAGCGATTTTATACTATTTGCTCAAAAACGTCAAAAAAAATTATTTCTTCCATGATCGACTGCAGCAAAAGCGTGTGCACGAGGGCACGATTTTACAAATTCTTCTCAAATAGCATCCTGCTAGAAGCGATTTTATACTATTTGCTCAGAAACGTCAAAAAAATTTATTTCTTCCATGACCTACTGTAGCAAAAGCGCGTCCACGAGGGCGCGATTTCACAAATTCTTCTCAAATAGTATCCTGCTAGAAGCGATTTTATACTATTTGATCAAAAACGTCAACTCAAAATTATTTCTTCCAGGATCTAAAAACCCTAAAAAGCCTAAACCCTAAACCCTAAAAGCCAAAAAAACCTAACGTGGGAAAAATGGAAAAATCGCGTCCTCCGAAACGCGCTACATGGCAGAGGAAATCGCGGCCACGTCAGCGCGAATTGCTGACGTAGCAGCAAATCGCGTCCTAGAGGGCGCGATTTGTTGCCGTGTTAGCAACTCGCACTGACGTGGCCGCAATTTCCTGATGCGTCCCCTGACATTGCGCTGACGTGGACGCGATTTGTCGAAAAATAGACCATTCCGGTAAATAATTAAATAATGGGCCCATTTCGGTAATTTTTTTAAAAAAGGGCTTTTTTTGGTAAAATGCCCAATATATTTTGATATGACAACTTAAAATTTTAACAAAGCTGACAAAATGATAAAATCAAGTTAAAAAAGTTTCAATTGAGTTAAACATTTTTAATCAAGTTAAAACTGTTTTAAAACAAGTCAATATTGCTCCATGCCAAAAAGTAGTATTGACACTTTTTTGCCAAGTATCGATAGTTTTCAAAATATCGATATCCATTTTAAAATCGATACTAAATTGACATTTTGTTTTCAACCAATTCAGCTAAATATTGATCCAATATCGATACTTTTCATATGGTATCGATAAAAGTCTATTTATATCGATATCTTTAGCTCCAACAGTCACTGAACTTTCCATTAAATAATAGTATCGATACTTGTAGAAAAAGTATTGATACCTTTTGTTGTAAGTGAATGTAATGATCTGGTATTTTCATCCGAAACAGCTCTATTCATATTTCCAACAAATACGACAATTGGAAATGAATTAGAGGGTATAAATATCATCTTTCAAAGGTCCTACAACAACTAGAGAGATCATCAAGCCAAAAGATCAATCAATACAACTTTAGTGCTTAATTCTTTCATACTTTTCTTGTATACACTTGTGAGCCTTCATTGTTATTGTTTAGCTCAAGTGTATTCTTGTTTATTTGTGTTTAATTAGCAAACATTCTGATCTTATAAGGGTTACTTCTTAGTTAGTTATTTGTATTTACTCTTTGAGAGGGTTGAGTCTTAAGGTTTGGGTAGAAACCTTAAGGGAGTTGTGATCTTAAGATTTTGGGTAGAAATCTTAAGGGAGATTGTAAGGTTAAACCTTGTCATCAAAGGTTATCAAATTAATAAATGTCACATCTCGAAATTGGGTTAGAATAAATTGGGTTAGTGAAACCAAGAGTGGTCACGTCCAGATTTTTTAGTTTTAATTGTGATAATTATGAAAAATAATTGAATTTAGTTTAGTGATTGAGGGTTGGGGTATTGTGCGTGAGGTTTTGGGTTCAAATCCTTTCATTTGAAATTTTGTTAATTTTTAGCTCAATTTGTATCCCTAATCTTTTAGCTTAAATCTTATTTCTCTGCAAGTTATGTTAGAATGAGCCTGTTGGTTCAATGGTAAGATATCAACTTGCCATTTGTTCTTGTGTTCTAATCTCTGTGCACGCAAATAAGAATTTTCTTTTAAACTCTTTTGGGTAAAACCTGATAGGGTAACTAATCAGATTTATCGGGGTAATGGGTAGCTTTTAATTAGTTAAAAGCAAATTTATTTCCCCAAGTTTCTCCCTACAACAACCTTTGATTACTCCTTCCTTTTGGTCACGTTCTATTTTTATTCTCATTTCCCTTTTGTTTCTTTTTTTTTGTTCTTCTTGATTTCATTGGTTCTTGTTAGTCCAACTTGTTGTCGATTCTGTGACATTCATCCACACGAGCAAGTTGTGGTTTTGTTAAGTACGTTCAGTGTAAGTGTTAACGTTTTCTTTTTCCCTCTCTCGATGGTAAGGTTTTTAGTTGTGTTGGTATTGAGTTTACGTTCTAACGCGTTAAGGACTTAGTGTTTGACGAATTTTTGCATTCTGAAAGGAGAGGAGCGTAGGACATTAGACGAACTTCCAACAAATTAAGCGCTTGTATCGACGACTTTCCGGGGTAAGTATACGAATATCGGCTTTGGGAGCTAATTTCTTGTAAGAGAAAGTTATCAATTTAAGTGTCGGATTTTTATCTCTGGGTTGTTAATTGGTACAATTGGATGTAAACTGTAGGATTTCGAGACTGTTCTATTGTGTGGTTGTTCGAAAATAACATCAGGTGTGTGAAATCAACCCAAAAAAACTCGATTGAAACTCGATTAAATCACGGAACTGGGTTATTTTTCGAAATTGCCCAGTGCCACACTGCTGTGTGGACGACCGTATAGGGTACATAGCTATATAAAATAATGTAGGCTATGTGGGGCACACAGCCATGTAAAATTATGCAGGCCAAGTGGACCACACAGGTTAGGTTTTTGGGCCGTATGGGCTTTTTGGGTCAATTTGGAGGCCCGATTAGGGGATAATTAAGGTACTCGTAAATCGGGTCCATGGGCATTATGTATACCCAGAAAAAGCATAAGTTTCAGTAAACAAACATGGGTAAGTCTAGGAGGTATGTTAAATAAGTTCCGATAAGTAGAATAATATGTTATGATTTGCTATAAGTAGGCATGTAAGTTAAGCATGACTATTTTGTAAACCATGTGTGTTATACATATTCAATTATCTGTTCCGATAAGTTATCCGATTTGACTATGTAATATGATTTGCTATGATCTATATAAGTTGTATGTAAGTTACGCTTCGTATAATATTTGTTTACGTGTGCATGTCATACAACTTATGTGATATATGTGTATGTTAATGTGACTTTGCATAAGCATTGGGGTGGGTTATAATATGATGGAATAAGTGTTGTATCGCAGTTGTTACTGCAAATATATGGCAGCTAGACCACAAATTTCTATATGGCAGTTTTGCTGCATATTTTTGAGTGGCATACCGCCACATATTGGTGTGATTGGACAAATAGACTCTTGTAATCCTATTTGGTGTGATTGGCTGGTCAGAGTTGGTGTGTCAGATGGGGGCAGGATCTGTATCTATATTTGTTCTAGCATGATATATGTTTATGAAATTATGATATTCCGATCCGAAATGTGATCTAAAAATATGACATAATGATTTGATATATGTTTCTGGTATTACAATATTTTGATATGATATTATAAGTAAAAATTTTGTGGTGACATTTACTTATGTGCTTGTTAAATAAAATTATGCTTGTGGGTCGGGTCACACAGTGGACTTCTAGCTCACTTGTTTGTTTGATACGTTTCAGGTGAACTTCTGACTTAGGACCGAACGGTGTGCGGGAGCTTGGATTGGTCTTTCAAATAATATAGTTTGATTTATGTTAATTAAGAATTTTAGGCATTTGGTTTTGAACTATGTTTTTTAATTTAGTTTTGCTTTTGGCTTTGGATTTGTTCGTCAGTTTTTGGAAGTTTCAACATAAAACTGAAAAAAGAACATACAAGCTAACAAAATTAGAATTTGGCTTTCAAACTAAAACAAGCTAAGGACTTTCAACTGCAAATTTAAAATGGGTTTTATGAAAATTTATAATGAATGTTTTAGAATATGCCTAATTGGTGAACTGTATATTTTTACTTATCAAAATCACGGTTTCCAAATTATCAACTCTGAAATTTTTGCTGCAATGTTTTATTCGAAATTACGGGTTTTATAAAGCAAGCGACATAAGCGCAATGATTTAGTAAAATTTAGACTTTAAGTTAGTAATTGATAGATTCACATAAGCGATTTAAAAATGGCAAGTTTTTCTATCCAAGATTTGTGGCAAATTTTATAAAACTTTAATTTTCGATTTTGCATCGAGCCACGTTTTGGAAAGTAAGATCTCTATGTATTATTGTAACTTTCTAGATTTGACTATAACGTCTAGGCCGGGTTTGGGGTGTTATAGTGAATTTGGGAAAATATTTAGTTGCGAAAAGCTAAGGTAGTAGAGTAGGCAATTGGGGCCAAACCACTATAAATCGTTGTGTTCTTTGTTACCCATTCATTCGTTGTTACTCATTCATTCGTTGCTTCCATCATTTTCTTAAAGGCCAATTCCCCCTCCCCTCTTGGTGATTTTGAGTTGAGCTATCGAGCTAACAATTGGTATTAGATCTTGTCTCTAAAGACAATTTAACAACCAAAAGAAGATCCTCGGAGAAGTTCAAACGATTATCAACTCATTCTACAACAATGACATCTATTTTTGGGTCAATTTTCTTTGGTGGGTCTCAATCTATCTCAAAACCTCCTTATTTCAATGGTGCTAAGTATTCTTATAGGAATACTAGGATGGTGTTGTTTATCTAAACAAATAATCTTGTTGTGTAAGATATTATTATGGATGGTCCTTTAATTCCATCTAAAAAAAAGAGAACTTTTAGTTCCAAAATACAAGAAGGAATAGAATGAGAAAGATACGAGAAACATTCAACTTAATGCCAAGGCAATGCACATTCAATTTTGTGCAATTGATCTAAGTATGGGACGTGACATCTAAATCGAGTTATTTTGCATACTTAAAATTTTACTAACTTTTAAAATCAAACTATATTTCCTATTTACTTAAAAGCTTGTACAACATAGCCTATATCATTTATGGTCATGCTTTGGACCAAATTTGGTATTTTGGTTTGTTTGTTTGATGTGCCAACAAAGAAACTGTTTGTGGATTGTTAAAAAAGTTTTTGGGTAAATTCAACTGACTCGTTAAATCAATTTAATTAAAATTGTTTATTTCTTTAAATTTTCATTTTTGTTTTTCATTTTAGTTAATAAATAATTTTTTTAAATCCTTAAATCATTAATGAAGAATGGAATTCGTCAAGTAGTTGAAGCAATTTAATATGCTCTATTTGTCTTCACAACAAAAGCCCAATGTTTTATTTTTAGATTTTTCCCAATTTTTATGCTTCTAAGATGGATATTTGTCTTTTCACCTTCAGAACAATTAAAGCTCAAAATACTTGTCATCTCTTTGTATTGGATACAATAAATTATTTAATAATTTCAACTAGTCTAACCTAATAAATTAATCAAAATTTGAATGCTATTCTAAAATAATATAATTTTAGTTCTTATTTAAATTTTATTACTTTCAACTGCAGAAGTTAGGTAAGATGGTTAGTGTCTTTTCTACCTTAATTAATGATTCAGGATTTAATACTCGTTTTGGGTATAAAGCAACTTTAAAGCTCGTAGTCAATATCTACCCCATTAATGGGTCTACTGTTACAAATTCATACTTCCATTTTCCTTCCAATCATTTTTCCTTGTTTGTGGGTTGTCCCACGGTTTCTATTCTGATTTTCCACCCGTGTTTACTGTCTCGGTATACTCTCTCTCTAAGTTACCATAGCCCAGCTCTGGGCTTGTATAATACACCTCATGTTTAATGTCCTAATGGACTCTATTAGTTGCCATAGTCTAGCTATGGTCCTTCACTTTAGTATCCTCATTTTTATCATCATGACAAACTATCCATGATGTCATGGTGTCTTTCAAATATGATCTTACACGATATACCTTGTGTTTATTGTCCCAGCGGATCATCCCATGTTTAGTGTCCTGGCAGACTATCCTGTATTTAATGTCCTGTCGAACTATCCTATCTTTAATGTCCCATCGGTCTCTCCCATTTTTAATGTCCTGTCAAACTAACTATGATGTCATAGTGTCTTTTAGCTATAGTCTTACACTATATAACTCTATGTTTACCATCCCGATAGACTATCAAAGGATGCCATAACGTCTTTCAGCTATGGTCTTAGTCCTATTTACCATGATGCCATAGCGTCTTTCAACTATGGTCTTAATCATTTATATCATGATGTCATAGTATCTTTCTGCTATTGTCTTACTTATCCTTATCATGATGTCATAACATCTTTTAGTTATAGCCTTACTCATTTTAGGCGTATAACCTTTGATTGGTCTCATGGCCTAGCCATGATATTTTATTTACTTTCCCCATGACATTCCATCCATTGTTCCATTTTCCATCCTATACATTGATGCTTGAACATCGCAATGTCCTCTCGCAAGGCTTGGAGCTTTGCTCATCACGGGTGCACACAACAATACTGTATGGCGGTATCTAAAGAATCAATACTTTCTGGTATTCCCTTTCCTAACTTCGCCTAAACCTGGCAATATTTCTCTTACATGCATTTCATGGATGCAATATCACAGAATCATGGCTAATTCATGCACACTGAACTAGAATGGTAAATACTCATAAACTCATGTAACCTTACAGCCTACTTAGCATTTTAGGGTTAAGTGCCGAAACTCACCTAATCCTTCTTCGCCTTGTCCATTTAGCTTTTCAAGGCGCCAAAGCTTCCATTCTCTTGGCAACTAAGTAAGGTAATCAATTTATGCGTTAAACTCGATAAATCCTACTTTAAACTCAGTTTTCCAAAAATATGCAGAACCCTAAAATGGTTTTGAAATCTCTTAACATTGGTTTTCTAAATCTTACTTACACCGAAGGTCTTAGAACCTTTCCAACTTCTTAGATTTTTACTTTTCTAGATAATTCCCTACGATTATTACTAAGAGCATTCATAACCGTTACTTCCTCGGAGCAACCCAAGGAAGAAGATGAATAAAACGAAATAAAACAAAACAGATTGGAGACGAAGTCTCAGAGGAAGTCACTCTTCAGCTATTTATATCTCTTCCCGCATGGTCTTCAACCGTGTAAAATCCACTTATTTTCAATCATTTTGTCCCCCGCTAAAGGACCAACTGGTTCTAATCTAACCGAATCAGATTTGTAATTTAACCATGTCTAAATTAACCCTTATATTTCTCTAACTCTTTAGTAGAGACCATTAGCTTACAATATCTTTCAATTTAACCTCTAATTTGTTCCAAATTTCCAAATTTAAAGGGACCCTAGTGTGGCAATAGCAATAAATGTTTTTAAATTGCATGAATATTATTTAATTTTTTTAACATCCCAAAAATTGGGTTAGAAAAAATTGGGGTTTGAAACCAAGAGTGGGTATCCCTTGATTTTGAGTTTTGATTTTGGAAATTTATGACAATTAAATTGATTTGGTTCAGTGGTTAAATGTTCGGGGTATGTGTGTGAGGTTCTGGGTTTGAATCCTGTTTCTGGAAATCTTGTTATTTTACTTAACTCTTACATTTGAACTTTGGGTTTATAAGTTAAATTTTGTCAATTGATGTTAAGAATGAGCCAGTTGGTTCAATGGCTAAGCTTTTGTATACTCCTTGGTCCTGTGTTAGAATCTCTGTGAAAGCAATAAGAAATATTTTATTTTAAATTTCATTGTATGTTAGTTAGTTTCGATTGGTTACTTAAAACCTTCTAGAAACCTCTGGCAAGTTTTTCTTTTCATTTTTGTTCTTTCTTTTTCTGCTATGTTTCTTCTGTCAGTCGTTCTCGATACTTAGTTCTTTATTTTGGTTCCTTCCTTTCAAACTAACCTTTTCTTTTGTTACGTTACATTGTACTGATTCTATACGGGATCTAACTTGTCTTTCTAGTTCAATTCGTTGACCGAAACTGGACCTCATCCATGTTGTTTTTGCTTCAAATTTGTATCAGGTGCATACCGAAAACCCCTGTTTTTGCTAATTTCAGATGTCAAAAAAGGTGGTTATCGAAGCCACACAGCCAGAGACATGGGCATGTGCCCAGGCCGTATAAGTCACACGGTCGTGTGCCAAGCCACGTGGTTGGTCATTGTTCATCGAATTTGAGTCATACGGGCGTGTGTCCAAGCCGTGTGTGGCCATGTTAGTGTAGGGTTCACACAGGCAAGGACATGGATGTGTGTCCAGGCCGTGTAACTCACTGTTTATGATTTAGGACCACACAGCCAGGGACATGGGCGTGTGCTCAGGCCGTGTGAGCCACACGGGCAAGGACATGGACTTGTGTCCAGGCTATGTAACTCACTGTTTATGATTTAGGACTACATGGCTAGAGGCATGAGTGTGTGTGCCTAGGCCGTGTGAGCCACACGGACAAGGATATGGGCGTGCGCCTAGCCCGTGTGAGCCATACGGGCAAGGACATGGGCGTGTGTCTAGGTCTTGTGACTCACTGTTGACAATTTAAAATCACACGGGCAGACGACACATGCGTGTGATCTGCACGTATGTCTATTATGTTTGAACCTAAGTGAATATAATTTGTCAAAACGCAATGTGCTACTTTCTAATGTGTGTGAATTATCCAGGTACGATGTGTATTTCTTAAGTTTGCTGGTACGCCTTTGCATTATTGTGTTGATGGAGAATATGCGATATCTGAATATGTTGGATTGATTGTTATTGATTCTGTTTTATAACCGTGTACGTGACTTCATGACAAATTTGATATAACCTGTTATGGTTCGAAAATTTTATTTTACAAAACATGGATTCTCATGTTTACTAATTCTTTTATTGAAAGATAACATGTCTTACTTGCTCATTACTCTGATTCTGCATATGCATGCCATGACACAGTGCATGGGACTTAGGTTGATGTTAAAGGAGGAAGATTTTGTACTGGCAGTTAATAATCTGCGTAATTAGTGGCTTGACCACATATATTTGATTGGTACTTTAACTGCGTATTGATAAGCCATCGTTGCTGGGCAGCCTGGGGTGACGGGTCATCATTGTCAGGCAACCCGGGATGACTTTGTTAGTGTGTTTGGATGGATGAGTTTGAGGCAGAACTCTATTTTGGTGTGTAACGAAGTTTGGGAATACTATTTCTGATAGATTTGCATTCTGATCTGTTTGAAAAATACTGCATCTACATAAACATACATGCTCTGTTCTGCTCTGTTCTGTTTTGCTCTACTCTGTTTTGTTCTGTTCAGTTCTGCTTTGCTCTGTACCATTCGGTGTTGTTTTGCTCTATTCTGTTTTTCTTTGTTCTGTTGTACTACCTTTGATTAAATCTCTGTGATACTCTAGAGTTATCCTTACTGGTTTATACAACTGCTCTTAAGTTCTTTGTATTATTACGAGTTATATAGTATGCTCTGCTTATTTGAATTTGAGTCTAGTTATACGTGATGCTTGGTAACTCACCCTTTGTCCTACCTTCATCTGTTCAAGAAAACATTTGATTCTGTATCGGACAGTGTACGGGGAGCTTGGATTGTTTTACACTGAAATAACTACGAATTGATCTTTTGGGTTTATAAATTGTCTTGGATTTGTCTTGATTTCCTTTTGATAATCTCGTTCAGATCAGTTAACTTCTAACACGAAACTACAAAATCACATAAATCAACAAAAACAAATTTCTGATTTTCAAAATTAAAATCCCGAAAAGAAATCAGTTTTCAATGCATTAGTGTAACTCGTCCAAGTTTAGCTTAAACTTCTAGGCTGGATTCGGGGTGTTACAATTTTAATTAAAATTATTCATCTAAAATTAATTTTTGTTTTTATTTATATTTATATGTTGGAAAGAGAAAAACGTTTAACCAAAAATTAAAATAAAACTTCAATCATTTGATTTAATAGTGTTATAACTTTATTCATTTATATAAATATTTTATTTTTTTATAATTATATATTATTTTATATATGATAATGTGGAATTATAAGTTATCAGTTTGTATTCATATTCTATTAGGAAATGAAAAAAATGCAATTTTTTAAAATATAAAGTCTAAAAAATTAGTAGTGACTGGGAAAGAAAAGTCACACAATGGTATACATTTAGCGACATTTATAATAAATATTTTAAAAAGTATACATTTAGCAGCATTTGTAATCCAAAACACCGCAATAGGCATTACATTTTGCAGAGCTTTGTGAATGAGAATGTCATTCAAGGTCTTACATGCACCACTATTTTTCCAAGAACTGTCGTGGAATGTCATATACCTATAGTGACGGGTTTTTTCCAAAAATGTTGCTACTTTTTGCGACAATATCTACTGCAGCTTTTGTTGTGGCATTTTCCCTTTCCATCGTAATAGTTTTAGCAACGTTTATAAATGCCGCAAAAAGCTTAAAAAAACGTCATTGAATGCTTAATCTACTGTAGTGGAAACACTCTGTAATGGCACACAAACTTGATCAAACACACCATAGAATGTGAAAAGTCGAACAATGGTATACAAAGCTAATGTTACATGCACAACTTAATAGAAAGAAAGATATAATAAAAGAGACAGAATGAAACATATTTTTTGAATTTTTTTCATGCATGATCTTTAGAAGAAGGATAATATATTCAGCAAATCCATATAAGTAATAATTTGGTAGATTTGTTTATTAAAGCATGGCCTACTTCAATATTTGAAAAGCCAACATATAAGATAGAAACGAGTCGGCTATGATATTATCATGAGGGAAAGTAAATATGAGTTATGCTTTTTTTTTTCTTCTTTAATCAAGATTTTGTTTCATTGGATTTTCTTGATAAAAATTTTAATGAGATAATATGTTATTCATATTAAAATAAAATTTCACATAAAAATTTTTATATAAGAGAAGTGTTATAAATATTTTGTTTCGTGTATAAAAATAAAATTTAGAGAAACATTTTAAAAATTAGAAATTGTATGACACCATATGCGCGTGGAAACGACATATATAACAAAGTTTAGTTGAGTGGTAAATTTAAAGTTTTACGCATTAGTGTAGGTTCAAATCCCATCATAAGTGTTTTTTTTTAGTTAAAAGAACTAAAATACCATCGAATAATATAATTTACTTTAAATACGACAAGATATATTTATAATGTCTAAAATAGAATTGTTGTTCGGTTGACTCATAACACCAATTTAATTAAAGATTTTATTAACGGTATAAATTATATATTTTTAATAAATAATACATACATCTCTTCTTATTTTTCTACCTCTTATCGCGATTAACTCATGAAATTAATTTAATTTTTTAATGTTTTATTTTTGTTTTTCATTTTAGTTAATATATTTTTTAAAAAGAAATCCTTAAATTATTAATGAAGCATATAATATGCTCTATTTGTCTTCACAACAAAAGCCCAATGTTTTACTCTTAGAATTTTCCCAATTTTTATGCTATTAAGACAGATATTTGTCTTTAATTGACATTAAAATAAAATATTAATTTCCTTTAATTTAATAAATTCAACTCTATTTTTAAGCCAAATACTTCATTGAAAACTCTTTTACCCATAAATGAAGAAAATAACAGTCTTACAAACTTAGAACTGAAATGTTTTATTCTATAAGCAATAGTTAATTAGTTATATGTATATATAGACACGAAAAAGCCGACAGAGAAACGAACAGAAGACAGCTTTGAGTTGCTGTTCATCTGTAAGATTTAAGAATAGCTCCACAAAATGTGCATATTATAGCTTTCCATGATTTCCAATAGAACGGAACATAACAAAACCTGGTGATCGTTTTCATGTCTCCCACGCTTGCTCCTCCGCCGCACCGGGAGCACGTCCCGGCTACTGGCTTAGTACCCGTCAGCTTCCACCTTTGGTCCACCAAGAAACAGAAGCACACCATAACAAAACAAAGTTTAACCAGAGAAGTTATTCTTTTTGTTCGAAACTTTTTGATGTAATAATTTTGAGGGTTGCATGAGATATTTATAGACCAGAGATGATGTTAAAGATCGAGCAATTTGTAATTGAAACGACCGTCGGATTGTTGGAAAAGGGAAGTAGTTCGATGTTTTGTTGATGTTATTTCTTCCCACAAACCTGTCGAGCCCATCATGGCAATGATGTATGGATGGTTTACACTTGGACAAGGCAGTTGGGGTTTTTAATTAAACTACAGGAAGATTGCTGTACAACTGTAAAAACCTGAATTTTTTTTGGAATTTTTATCAAAATAATAAAAAATAAATTAATTTCAGAAACAGAAGGCATGGAAATTAAATACGAGAATGACACTATTACAGTAAAAGACGATGTCATATATCTATCAAACGATACCAGTTAAAATTGCTCTATGATTATCAAATAATTAGAC
The DNA here is from genome assembly GCF_007990345.1 of Gossypium hirsutum. Taxonomy (NCBI): domain Eukaryota; kingdom Viridiplantae; phylum Streptophyta; class Magnoliopsida; order Malvales; family Malvaceae; genus Gossypium; species Gossypium hirsutum. Next base: position 61,493,435 of record NC_053441.1, on the reverse strand, counting down.
TAGAATCAAACTTATTCTTAATATTTTTGAGACCTTAGGTCAAACAATAAATCGAACCTCTTTTAAAAAAAATTTAAAATATAATACAATAAAATAAAAACACATAGTAACAATTTCATTAAAATAATACATTTTATGAAATTAAGCAATATTTTCTAACATACTTTAAAAAAATATTTTTCATTCAATCTACTCCTATGTCAAGGGATTTAAATTGCAGTTGCGTTCGCATTACGTTTATCGCAGTTGCAGACATAACAGATGCTATTGCGGTCACTGCAAGTATCACGGTCGTGAATTTTTTTTTAAATTCGCACAACTTTTTGTAAAACATAATAATTATAATTATAATTATAAAAAGTCACTTTTAATAATTTTTAGAGTGTTTTCTAACACTTATGAACTTTTATTAATATGAGAACACAATTTTTACAATCATTAATTATCCTTATATTTATTTATGAATTTTCTAAGAATATTATATTAACTAGTAACAAAGTAAAAAAATATGAAATATTAAATATTCATCATATTTAATAAGATTGAAAGTTTTTATATATAAAATTATTAAAAATTCATACATGAGAGAGGTCTTCAATATCTCTTGACTGCTTTGAAGATGGTGAAAATATCAAAGCATTCTATGCTGCAAAAGAAAAAAAATGAATAAATGTATAGATTCTCATTAATTATTCCTATTTCCTACTACTTATTATCACTCTCATTCTACTTTCATATATAGTTTAACATGCTTCAGTTCTTAATTATATTTTCATAAAATATACTCCATTCATTTATCTATAGATGTATTTTAAATGTTTTAATATGATTAAAATTAAAAACATTAACAAAAGTTTTCTTTAAAAAAATACCTTACAAATAGTGGTAGTGGTACAATTTAGTTTTCACCAATTACTGGAATGACGAGGAGGATTAGATCCTTCACCTTCACTTTGAGAGCGTTCTTGACTTGATTCTCGTGACTTTGTCCAAAAATATATCCAAAAAAACTAACATTTTCACCTTGGTTTTCATATAATTAATATGGAGGATATATTTGAGGAGGAGGATACATGAAAGGTGGAGGTGGGTGATACATTGGTGGTGGAGGATGCATTTGAGGCTAATATGGCACAACATAATTAGGAAATAGTGGTTAATAACCATATGGCTTTGGAAAACCATGTGAAGGTTGAAAATATGAAGGTTGTTCCGGTGGATAAAAACCTTGAATGCTAGTAGATAATCACTATACCCAAGGTTACTAGAACTCGATCTCCTACTAGATGAAGAGCTTACAGAAGTATGCTTCTTACCTTTTCCTTTTGATGGAGCTCTAGATTCACTTTTATCTTTCATAGGTTCAGCAAACATATTTTCATCAAATTTCGATCTATCACGAAAATGTCCACTAGTGGTACCAACCCCAAATTCTCCTTCATATCGACTAAAAGACTTAATTTTACCTCTATCACCACTATGTGTCCATTATCGTCATCAATTGGACTTAAACCACCACCATCGGGTCCACCGCCACTCTGACTTGGCGTTGCACTGGAACTTGAATGAGACAATTTTTTTTGTTGAGATTGATTAACATTCATTTCATCATCAGAGGTATCCACAGGCAACACACCGACATTTTCACCATCTAACAGTAGATTCTCTTTCTCTTGAAGCCATTCTAATAGTGGATCAACATCTTCAAAGATATAATCAAGGCTGATAGGATTAAAACTAGCGTTTATATCATCAATGCTCATTCTTTTTTGATGTATTATTTGAAGCCTCAATCCGAATGTATCATCCACATTCAAAAACTCTAAAAAGTGCTCCTCAATTTTTATTTTATTAGTTGACATATCACACATCGTACTATTAGAGTCATTTGGTCTTGATGACCAATATAAAGGGTACAATCAAGAATTATAGAAAAAATATTTCGTCTCTTTGATGGTCTTAATTTTAGAACTTCTAACACTATTAGTCAGAAGGGAAATCAATTCATTTTGAATTTTATGCCCAAAAGAATGATAATGAATTTCACGATTTTGAATGCGTCTATAACATGATCTTGCACTATCACATCGAATTTCACAATCATTTCAATCACTCCCAGGAAATTACCATTGCTATCTTGATAGAGTTTTTCATTGGACCCTTGAAAAGCCAAATTATGAGTAGCAATACATTTCACAGCTGAAAATATTCTAAGTAAAACTTGCCTCCATCGCTCTTTCTCTTTCTCTTTCTTAATTTGTTCTTGCAAGGTTTTATCAATTGTTTCATTTTTATCCAACCTTACTCTCATTTCATTCCATGTATTCATATTAGTCATATGCTTAACATTGTTTTCATGTTGTTTGAGCCCCTCATTTGCTAACAAACTTTTGATACTAATAGATTTGAACAACTTACAACAAAAACAAAACACTTTGTCAACATGTTTGGAATAAACCAACCATTTTCTATCACTAATCTCACCATTGCTCAACTTTCTAGAAAAATAAGCATATGAAAAATGTCTATTATTATCAAGAGGAAAATCAAGATTCATTTCTCTTATAGCCCTTTTTCAACTAAAATGTCCCTTGTTTTGTTATTAAGATTAACCTAATTTCTAGGATTATAAATATCCAAAGAATGAATTATTTGTTCTTCATCAATGTCAATATTAGGAGGAATTGTTTGTTCTTCATTAAAACCAAGATTTTCAATATTCGATACATTTGGCACATCATTAGGCTCATTTAGATCATTAATTTCATCATTCTCATGGACATCATTATGCGAACTTTCATTTGATTGATCCAAATTTTCATTAAAAACTACTATTTTAAAAATAAATTTATCAATAGCAGCACATTGCTGTGATTTTTTTAACTCTTCAGTACGTTTTCTCTTTTTTTTCTTTTTTCATTTCTAGATAAATGTTTTTTAGGCAGCATTATACATAGAATATAAATCAGATACTCAAGTGACACAATAAAATAAAATAATAGCACCTGATGGAAGAATCCCAAATTGAATATTTACTTTCACATTTGCTAATTCCGAAAGTCAAATTGAGTTATTGGAATTATGTAAATATAATTATAATAATCAATTACAAATAGACATTGTAATTAACTAAAAAATTTAAATGAAATGCAAGTAAAAAATTAAATGAGTAACAAAAACATAGCATCAAGGAGACTTTTTTAATAGGACAGTGGCGTAATACTTCATAGTTAAAATAGTGCAATTGAAGAGGAGGTGAGTAACTATTGCTTTATAGCTGACTAGCTATGCATCATTTTCATGAAATATGGCATACTAATGTAGCATGTCTCCAATTTCATATATCAAGGAAATAACCTATTAATGTAGATAATGCCAAACAAGCACTTTCGTAATGCCTTGAGAATTGGATGAGATATCAAAATCCAAATCTATTCAACATTGATTATCTAATGTTGGAATTTAAACACTGCAATTTGAAGAGAAGGAAATATAACTTGTAGATGCTTTATTGTTGGCACCATTTTTTTTTATGGAAAACGGGGTCGACTTGGGTTTTGAAAAAAGAAACGGGAGTCGCCACCAATCCTTTTTGATAAGGTGTGATTGGATCACCTTGAAAAGTCGTTGTTTTTAATAAACGATTTGATTTTATTAAAACAACAGTTTTGGTCCACGAAATTCAGAAAAATGGGTTCGGGAGTCGGTTACGCACGAGGAAGGATTAGCACCCTCGATACGCCCAAAATTGGTACCTAGTTGATTACTTAATGTCTTAATGTCGAAAATTGAGAATCTTGGAGAATTTTAAAAATACGATCCTTGTATTAAAATATTAAAAAAATTCAGGAAAAGGGGCATATTTCACGTTATTCGAGAAAGAGAATCATATCCAGTAAGTTAGGACACAATGTCTCGAATTCACGATATTTGAATGAAAAATGCTTAAAAGATATTTAACTATCTTGGATAAAAAAAAGGATCAAGACCAGTAAGTTAGGACACGATCCCTCTTTTAAAAATTCCCGAGATTGTTTAAAAACTTAAGTTTAAAAAGATTCGTATATTTAGATCTATTGTGAAAATCGAAACCCAGTAAGTTAGGGTACGATCTTCTCGAATCTAAACACAGTGCCATTTTTTAAAACAAATTTTGTTATATTGAGTGAAATAAAAACACGAAATCGTAGTAAAAATGTGAAAGCAAATTCCATTATTACGCATGGCTAAACTATAATGAATACAAAAGTATAAAAATAATATGAGCAATAATACTAAAATAAAATAAAGAAAAAGAACAAATCGGTAACATGCGAAATAATAAGCCGTAACATGTAAATAAAATGCGCAAATGCGTATAAATATTATATAAATATATATAATATATACATATAAAAATGTGCATGTGAGATATATAAAAAAATAAAGTAAGATAAAAGAAACCGTATAAAAAAACATATAAACATGTATACGTATATTCGTGAGGAAAAAGAAAAGTATATAGATATACATATATAAAAGGAAAAGCATTTATGTATATATTAAATAAGTTAGAAACAAATACATAAACATATATACATATATAAGTAAATATATAATAATAATATTAATATAATAAGACACATATTTAAAATTACATAAGTAAATATAAATGAAAATATATAATGAGAATAACAATGATATAATAATAATAATAATAATAGTAACAATAAAATAAAATTGCTAAAATATGGGCTAAATCGAAATAAAAACAAAAGAAACTGGGCGAATTCAAAATGAAAGGGACTAAATTACAAAGCGCGCCAAAAGCGAAGGGATCAAATGGGCAAATAACCCAACCGCCTCAAAACGCAGCGCAGCAGTGGGCCAGATGGAAATAAAATTAAAATTATAGGGATAGATTAAAAATAAAAGGAAATAGCAAAAAGGACCGAATTGCAATGCGTTTTAAAACTGGAGGGACTGAGCGCGCAAATAGCCCATTCAGCGAAAACACGCGGATCCTCCCCTCGGGTCGGGTCACCGCGCGGGTCAGGTTGGAACGGCGTCGTTTCAACGCCTGGGGCTATGGGGCAAAACGGCGCCGTTTTGAAACGCTTATAAAAAATCAAAAATTTTCTTTTTTGCTTCATTTTCTGCCTTTTCCTTAAAAAAAACTGAATCTCATCCTCTTCCCTCTCTCCTCACGACTTCTGGCCTTAGATTCAGGCCTCCGCCGCACCACCTCCACGGCCGGTGGCCGGAGTTGCGCGAAATGGGTTTTCAGCCCTCCTTTCAGCGTCCTCGAAGGCTAGGCCTTCTCAACCGAGGGACTGAGTATGAAAGGAAGAGACTTTCCTCCCCGTTCGACCCCGGTGACGGCGAAGGAGGGCTCCGACTCCGGCTTCCGAAACCAACAGGTACTTTCTTTTTTAGTTTCGTTTTCGTTAAGAAAGATTGTATAAAAACAAACAAAAATAAAATAAAATAAAAGGAAAATAAAGGAAATACAAAAACGCAAGAACAGAAAAAGAACCAGAATAAACCTTTTTTTTAATTTTTGATCTGTTTTTTTTATTCACTGGTGTTGTGAAAATGTTACAAAAGAAAAGGGAAAGACCCGATTCCGGTGATCCAGCCTGTTTTTTGATGTTCGAATGGCTTTATATAGAGCCATTTTACAAAAAAAATTTTATTGTTTGTTGCTGCTTGCGTGTGTTCTTCATTTTGCAGGGCTGATAGGGGACGATGGGACGTGCGCGACGCAAGTGGCGGAGCAGTTGGTGGCTACGGCGGTGGGGTGGTTGACCAGCAGGCCTGGGTGCGGCGCAAGTGGCTGTCAGAGGCTAGGGTTAGGGTTTTTTTCTATTTTTTGATGATTTTGGGCTATTGGGCTGTTGGGTATTGGGTGTTGTAATTGGGCCATTGGGGTTTGGGTTTAGTCTAAGTGGGTTAATTTGGCCTGGGCAAATATTGGGTTTTACAGCTGCCCCTCTTTGCTCGTTATCGTGTAACGAGAACAGAGCAAAGACATAGAAATACCAATTTTGCCCAGCCTCGCTGAGTCTCGACTTATTCGAGTGCTTCTCTTTTCCAAGTAGCCTCCTTCCAGTCCACTGCGTCTTGTCGCTTCAATCCGTTCCACTGCACTTCAAGGAGATCTGATTTGTATCTTCAATCTTCTTCGCAGCAATTTTAGGGGGGACAAGATTCGTGGTCTTAGTCCGTTCCATGTTTCTTTTGTCTGCTCCCTGCAACTTCAAGGAGATAAGACTAGATGCGATCTACTCTGCTGCAAATTCAGAGAGATAAGATCAGTGATTTTAATCCGCTCAATTGCAACTTCAGAGAGATAGGATTACTATCTTCAATCTACTCCGCTGTAATCTCAGGGAGATAAGATTACTATCTTCAATCTGCTCCGCTGTAATCTCAGAGAGATAAGATTTCTGGCTTCAATCTGCTCCACTGTAACCTCAGGGAGATAAGATCTGAAATTCTTCGGTCTACTCCACTGTAACCTCAGGGTGATAAGACCTGATGCGATCTACTCTGCTGTAACTTCAGAGAGATAAGATCCTTTATTTTAATTCGCTCCACTGTAATCTCAGGGAGATAGGATTACTAGCTTCAATCTACTCCGTTGTAATCTCAGGGAGATAAGACCTGAAATTCTTTGGTCTGCTCCACTGTAATCTCAGGGAGATAAGACCTGTATAATAAACCTAATTATGCCTAATGATTAGGATGACATGATCAAAATGAAACAAATGCTCCTAACTAGACATATGTGAATGGTGTTTGCATGAATGCAGAATTTTATTTTTCCGAGAATGATCTCGCTTAGGTTATCACTATTCGAAATTTATCATGGTTTTGTGACTGATGTGCTACAACGCCTTCTCGCTTGACTGATTTTTCTGAAGAAACATTTAGCCAGACTGTCCCCATTGTAAACCTCAAAGTTATATCCACTGGGACGCCAAAATTTGTACAGTAATCTAAGGGCAGAAATATGTGGCTTTTCCTCTATCCTCTTTTATCACAATTCGGGGATATAGGATCTGAATCGTTCTGGTTTCCTACACTATTCTCAAGGTGTCGTACCAAAGTCTTATGCGCAAGTGAAGGCTCTCTTCTCCGAGGTAACCTCTTCCTATTGCCTGATGATCATTGCTTGCTTGTTCATTTAAGCTTTGTAATTAACACGACAGCTTGTCATTTTGTTCAATCAATGTTTAGACAACAAAATCTGAAAGGATAGTCTTTAGCTTAGACTCTTCCTTCTTAGATATTTCACCCTTTAAACTTGGTATTTTCTAAACAATAGTCATGTTTCAGGTCCCTATATTATTTAGAAATTTTCCAGAGTAATGTGCAAAACTTCTTTCCTGAAAGTTTCATTAGTTTGTTAATCACTATTCCTATGTAACATGTTTGCAAAAAGATCATAACAATGGATAAGAATAAAGCTAGTTTTGATCATAACTCAAATAAAACATCAAAGATGGCGAAAGAAAAGGTAACAAAGAAATGGATTGAGAATGTGCGTTTTCACAAAAAGAAAGGAAGAAGAAAAAAAGAATGTATTTTCAAGAATACACATAAGAACTAGGTGCCCCAGTTATCGCAGCTTGAGTTTCTCTGTACAAACTTTCCGAAGACCCTTCTAAATTTGACATGTGTTCAGGAGATCTGCAATACTCTGTCAATGTTCCAAGACGTTGCATATCCTTTCTTATTGGTTCAAGTAAAGGAAGATCATCATATCCCCCCGATCAAAATTTGATCCGCTCAAGTCCTGATGTTCCAATCCTGCCCAATACTTGAGTCGCCCTTTTCGGGTTTTCGACTCAAGCCCTCTTTGGTCTCAAAGTGCCCTTTACGGGTTTTCACCTTAGCCTCTCCAAAGTTTTTTTTTTTTAGAAAGCAAAGCGCCCTTCACGGGTTTTCACTTTGGTTCCGCTTTCTTTCAAGTGAAGTATTTCTTGACGGAGTCTGCGTTTACAGGATTTGGTAAACTTTTGCCATCCATCTCGCATAGGATCAAAGCTCCACCAGAAAAGGCATTCTTTACAACATAAGGGCCATCCCAATTTGGCATCCATTTTCCTCTAAAATCTTTTTGCATAGGAAGAATCTTTTTTAGTACCAAGTCCCCTTCACGAAATTCTCGGGGGCGAACCTTTTTATTATAGGCTCGCATCATTCGTTTCTGGTACATTTGCCCATGGTGAATAGCTCTTAGCCTCTTTTCTTCTATTAGGTTCAACTGATCGTACCAAGATTGGATCCAATCGGCTTCATCCAACTGTAGCTCAGATAACACCCGTAGAGAAGGGATTTCAACTTCAATGGGTAATACTACCTCCATTCCATAAACCAGAGAAAAAGGCGTTGCCCCAGTAGAAGTTCTAACAGATGTTCGATAGGCAAGGAGAGCAAATGATAATTTCTCATGCCAATCCTTGTAGGTTTCAGTCATTTTCCCCACAATCCTTTTAATGTTTTTATTGGCCGCCTCCACTGCACCATTCATTTTGGGACGATACGGCGATGAGTTATGATGCTTAATTTTAAATTTGCTACAAACTTCAGCTATTGTGCTATTATTCAAGTTCATCGCATTGTCGGATATGATCCTCTCAGGCATTCCATATCGACAAATGATCTCCTTCCTCAAGAATTTGCTGACTACTGCTTTCGTGACATTTGCATATGAAGCAGCCTCCACCCACTTGGTAAAGTAATCAATTACTACGAAGATGAAGCGATGCCCATTAGAAGCCTTTGGTGATATTGGCCCAATAACATCCATACCCCACATGGAAAACGGCCAAGGAGAGGTCATGACGTGAAGAGGTGAAGGAGGCGCGTGTATTTTGTCTCCATAAATTTGGCATTTGTGGCACTTCCTGACATGGTCAATACAATCTCCTTCCATGGTGGGCCAATAGTACCCAAATCTCATGATCTGTCTGGCCATCGTGAAACCACTGGCGTGCGTCCCACAAATACCCTCATGGACTTCTTCTAAAATTTTCTTGGCTTCCACAGCGTCCACACATCTCAACAGTACTTGATCCTTCCTTCTTTTATATAACACTTCTCCATCTAAGACATATTCAATGGCTATCTTTCTCAGAGTTCTCTTGTCATTCTCTGTCGCTTGATCAGGGTATTCCCGATTCTTCACATATTGTAGGATACTCTGATACCAAGGACAATCATCTTTTCCCTCCTCCTCAATATTACAGCAATTAGCCGGGGTCTCAGAGATACTCATCTGAACAGGCCTCATTGCCTCAAGTCTATTCACCTGAATCATCGAAGCTAGAGTAGCTAATGCATCAGCCATTTGGTTTTCCTCCCGTGGGAGGTAATAGAAGGTGATATTGTCAAACTCCTCAGCCAATTCAAGAACTAGTTTTCTATAACCGATTAGCTTAGGATCTCTAGTCTCCCACTCCCCTTTGAGTTGGTATATCACCAACGATGAATCCCCGTATACTCTCAGCACTTTGATGTTTCGTTCAATGGCTGTACGAATGCCCATAATACATGCTTCATATTCTGCCATGTTATTTGTACAATCGAAGTCCAACTTGCTAGCAACAGGATAATGATTTCCACTTGGGGATACCAATACTGCCCCAACTCCATTACCCGTAGCATTTGAAGCTCCATCAAAATTTAACTTCCATACGTGGTCCATTTGAGGATTTTCTTCAGTATTCACCACATACATCAAGTCCTCGTTTGGAAAATCGAAGTTCAAAGATTCATAGTCCTCCAAGGCTCTACTAGCTAGGAAATCGGCTATTGCACTTCCCTTTATGGCCTTCTGACTGACATATACTATATCAAATTCTGAGAGCAAGATCTGCCATCTAGCCATTCTCCCGTTCAAAGCAGTCGATTCCATCATATACTTTAAAGGATCTAACTTTGAAATCAGCCAAGTCGTGTGATACAACATATACTGCCTCAGTCTTCGGGTCGCCCAGATTAGAGCACAACACAACTTCTCAATTGATGAGTACCTCATTTCGCAATCGGTAAATTTCTTACTGAGGTAGTATATTGCCCTTTCTTTCTTTCCCGTCTCATCATGTTGGCCCAATACGCATCCCATGGAATTCTCCAACACTGTTAGATACAATATCAATGGCCTATCTGGACTCGGAGGTGATAAGACTAGGGTATTATCCAAGTACTGCTTTATCTTATCGAAAGCCCTCTGACACTCTTCATCCCATTCACCCGGATTATGTTTCTTTAAGAGCCGGAATACTGGATCACATTTCTCTGTCAGCTGTGAGATGAACCGAGCAATGTAATTCAGCCTCCCTAGGAAACCTCGAACCTCCTTCTGAGTGCGCGGGAGAGGTAAATCTCGTATTGCCTTTACTTTGTCTGGGTCAACCTCGATCCCCTTTTTGCTAACTATGAAGCCTAATAACTTCCCTGATCTGGCTCCAAACGTGCATTTGGCTGGGTTAAGCTTGAGCTGAAATTTCTTTAATCTCAAAAATAACCTTTTCAAGACCTGAACATGCTCTTCTTCCGTTCTAGACTTCGCGATCATATCGTCAACATAGACTTCGATCTCCTTGTGCATCATGTCGTGAAACAAAGTCACCATAGCTCTTTGATATGTTGCTCCCGCATTCTTCAATCCGAAGGGCATTACCTTGTAACAGAATGTTCCCCATAAGGTAATGAATGTGGTTTTCCTCATGTCTCCAGGATGCATCTTTATTTGATTGTAACCAGAGAAACCATCCATGAAAGAAAACAATGAATAGCCCGCCGTGTTATCTACCAAAGTATCAATGTGAGGCAGTGGAAAGTTGTCCTTTGGACTAGCCTTGTTCAAATCCCTATAATCCACACACATTCGTACCTTTCTATCTTTTTTGGGAACAGGGACGATGTTGGCTACCCAATCCGAATACTTGACCTCTTGTAAGAATCCAGCGTCGAATTGTCTTTTGACTTCTTCTCTTATTTTCAACACAATGTCAGGTCTCATTCTCCTGAGCTTCTGTTGAACGGGTTTACAATCCTCCTTTATGGGCAGACGATGCACCACAATGTTAGTACTTAGCCCAGGCATATCTTGGTACGACCACGCGAAAACATCTTTGAACTCTCGGAGCAAATTAATGAGGTATTGCCTTGTCTTTACGGTGATTTCAGTTCCAATTTTCACCTCCTTTCCATCCTCTAGGCTCACTATTTCTAATGATTCCCTATGAGGTAGGATATGCTTATCCTCTTGTTCCATCATTCTTAACAAGTCCGGAGATGCATCATAATCTTCGTCATTTTCAAAGTCGTGGGATCCCTCTGAACACACTTCTCGCTCAAAAATAGGCTCCGTGTTTGAGGCAACGTCACTCATGTCATTGATATCTGAAGACCTATGAGGGCCTATCAAAGAATATACCAAGAATATAAATTTATAAATATGTTTGTGCAAAAGAATTACAAATGAAAGAATTATTTGTAAGACAATCAACCAAATGAAAAATATAAAAGGAAAAAAAAAGAGTGACTGATCGAGATGAACGTAGACACATATTTCATTAAAATAATGATATTTAGGCCCAATGCCTATTTCACAAAAGATTTCATATCGTTTCTAGGCCAACAAACAACAGGAATGTTTTGAGCATTACTCTGAATAAGCCCTAAAGACTACAGGGATTTCTTCAGCTGTCCAATTGTTTAGCTCGCTTCCAGGCTCATAAGGGCAGATCTCCAACAAGGCCCTCCTTTCCATTGCTTCTATGGCGTTGGTATAAACATTTTCCAACATTCCTCCCATGCCGCTACCGGACACTCCACATTCAGAATGAATAAATCCTCCCGACACAAAAGATGTAGATATGTGGGAAAGGTTAAAGGCTCACACTTAGCTTCATGTCCATTCAAACGCGTCCTTCTTCTCTCTTGTCTCTTCTCTACTTCTTTCTTCTTCTGCTTTATGTCTGGCTTGTACCCTAAACCAAATCTATCAAACTTTTCCTTCGGCATTGGTGCCTCAATCCTTCCCTGAAGATATTTTCCCAATCCTTTCCCGGGTAAGGCTCCTCTTCCTACCATCAATCGCAATCTCATCTCAGTGGTCCTGGATATTTTCGGTACTGGAATTCTATTTCCCTCCGCAATAAACATCGCGTTCACAAATTCTAACGACCGAAAAGAACATTCTAGTGCCTCATCGTTGATGTCCACATAAGGTGCATCGCTAGTCATCATTGCGATAATATCCTCCTCTGCATCTATTGTTACCAACCGATCCTCCGATACCAACTTCACCTTCTGATGTAATGATGAAGGTACTGCCCCTGCTGAGTGTATCCACGGTCTCCCCAATAGACAGTTGTAGGAGGGTTTAATATCCATTACCAAGAAATCCACCTCATAAGTGACTGGGCCAATCCTTAATGGTACCTCAATTCTCCCCATAACCTCTTTTTTTGTTCCATCAAATGCCCTTACTATGCTCTGGCATGCTTTCATGTGCGAACTGTCTATTGGTAATCGACTAAGAGTGGACAAAGGCAATACATTTAGTGCAGATTCATTATCAACCAAGGCCCCGGGAGTGTGTACCCTTTGCATCGGACAGTAACATGCAGGGCTTTAGTAGAACCTCTTCCTCCGGATGGTATTTCATCATCATTGAAGAAGATAAATTGTCAGCACCAATATTGTTGATCAACCGATCCAGCTTGTTTACCGAAATATCGTCAGCCACATATGTTTCGTTTAGCACCTTTAAAGTGCATTCCGATGTACTTCTGAGTTTAGGAGTAAAGCTAATACAGAAATGCGGGCTGGCTGTTTGTGCAGTTGCTCCACAACACTGTATTCACTGTGTTTCAAAAACCTCAAAACTCCTTTGCCTCCTCTTCTTTTATTGGTTCATTTACCAATGGCTCAACTTCTACTGCTTTCCCTTTCCTCTGTTCTTTCTTCCAATTCTCTTCCCTGGACGACTCTGCTTGAGCGTCATATCTTTTTCCATTGCGCGTGTAAGAACCTATTTCCTGATTTCTTTCTGCTTCTTTTCCCAAAATGGTCACATTACACCCGTAATTCCACGGCACCATTTTGTTATCCCTATAGAGAAATTTGATGGTTTCTGGATTACAATTTTCGGTGTTACCTGGCCCTAACCTCATTACCCTTAGGGCGTGAGATAATGACCACAGGATGATTTATTTTTGGAGCCTTTGTTCCCAACTCTGTCGCGCATATGCTTCTCATTTCTTTCACATCTTCATAAACCTCATCTCCTTGTTATCCATCATGCTTTGAACCAAGCTTGAATCCTTCACATCTTAGATTTCATGCCTGTTTTATGGTGAAATTCACAATAATTTCCATCTCATGCCCTTCTCAGAATCTGAATAACCAACCCTCTTTTCGCCATTTCTTTCTAGACCCGTTTCAATGGAGTTTTTACTTCAGCAATGTCAGTCTTGACTTCTTCTCCCGTACCTTCGCTAACCCCCTTATCTGCGTGATTAGGTAACGGATTCTTTGCGTTAAGTGAGTCGTCAAGTTTGACGACACCTAAATTGATAAGTCCTTCTACTACCTTCTTGAAGGCAGTACAATTTTCTATTGAGTGCCCAGAAATTCTCGCATGATAATCACATTGCGCGTTCATATCATACCATTTTGGATACGGGGGTTGTAGAGGACTCAAGTAACGAGGAGCAACAACATGTGCATCGAATAAGTCTGATACAACTTTGTATGACATGGGAGGCGTGAATTGGGCTTGTGTTTGCCTGTGACTCTTGTCGTGATCTGTTGAGCAAATTCTTTGGTGATCCGTGACTCCTAGCTTCATATTCAC